>NC_056729.1:1976444383-1976561883 GCF_019279795.1 Protopterus annectens | reverse complement strand
AATGGGCCTTAGGTTTATTAGGCAGCTTTTGGTGTCTAATTTCATATACAAGGGAAATCAGAGATGTTAGCCATCTAGATAATGATACCTTTGAAACTGAAAGTCCCTTTCTGCCTTCTGCATAGGAGACAAACAGCTGGTCAGATTTTCTGAATTGTTTTGTTCTATCCAAATAGTACCTCAACTGACGATGAACATCCAGCCAGTGTAATTTTTGTTCAGACCTATTGGAATATTCTGGAAAAAAGACAGGGAGGTCAATGCTTTGATTTAGATTTGACGCCGAGACTACCTTAGGCAAAAAGGACGGGTTCGTTCGTAAGGATACCCTGTCCTTATGAAACAATAGATAAGGAGGTCGACAGCTGAGTGCTTGAAGCTCTGAAACTCTTCTAGCTGAAGTAATAGCTACCAGAAAGAGAGTCTTCCATGATAGCAATTTTAAAGAACAGGAGACTGCAGGTTCGAAAGGGGGAAGAATCAAAGAAGTAAGAACTAAATTTAGGTCCCAAGGAGAAGGAGGATTTCTTATAGGAGGTCTGAGAAGAAAAACTCCTTTCAAAAAGGCTTTGCAGAGCTTGTGGGACATTAAGGCAGATTCAGAAATACCCACATGAAAATTAGAAATAGCTGCCAATTGAACTTTAAGAGTAGAGGGAGATGAACCTGCATGGGAGAGTTCAGCTAGAAAATCAAGGACTAATTGGATGGAAGCAGTGAAAGGATCTATGTCCCTTCCTTGAGCCCAATATGTGAAGCGTTTCCACTTACTCAAATAAATCTTCCGAGTGGAAGATTTATGGGAAGCTATCAAAATATCTCGAACGGAGTGAGATAATTGAGGAAGCCTGGCTAAGGTTGGAACTGGAGGAACCAAGCAGTGAGGTTCAGAGAGGGAGGAGCGATGCAACTGACCCGACTGATGGATCAAAAGATCTGGAACTAGGTCCAGATGCCAAGGTCGCTCAATAGAAATTGATGTAGAAAGGGGAACCACACCTGTCGAGGCCAGTAAGGAGCAATGAGGATCAATGAGGCCTTCTGAGCGATAGCTTTCTGTATCACTTGAGAGATTAGTGGGAAGGAGGAAATGCATGCAGAAGTCCCGGGGCCAAACTTGGACTAGAGCGTCTCTGCTGGGTTGGCCTGGTAAAGGGAATAGAGTGAAATAATCTCTGCACTTGCTGTTTTGGGGAGTAGCAAAAGATCGCAGCAAGGCTGACCCCACTTGAGGAAAATTTCTCTCACAACAGAGTCTTTCAGAGACCACTCGTGAGGCATGAGGATAGCTCTGCTCAACTTGTCCGCAATTTGATTGGACTTCCCGGGATGTGCGTTGCTATCAGAAACTGCTGAGAAGAAATCGCCCATTGCCACAATCTGAGTGCTTCTCGACACAGGGTAGGACCTGGTTCCGCCTTGTTTGTTGATGTACCACACTACAGACATATTGTCTGTCTGGATTGCAATCGTTCCCAAGGGAAGAGAGTCTTGAAGGGCTTGCAACGCTAAAAGCACTGCTCTCATCTCCAGAACATTTATGTGCAAGTGGCATTCGCTTGGTTGCCATGTGCCCTGGACCGTCCTGCCCTGATAATGCCCCCACCCGATCAGGGAGGCGTCCGTTGTCAGAGTAGCAACTGGAGGGGGTGGAACAAAGGGTCTTGCCAACAAGAGCTGAGGGGAAGACCTCCACCACATGAGATGGTTTCTGCACGCCATGTGATCATAATGGTGTGGGACATTGGAAGTTGCTGGTATGACCATTGTGTAAAGAGCATCCATTGAAGGATTTGCATGTGGAACCTGGCTAATGGAAGCAAAGGTATGGCCGCCGCCATAATTCCCAACACTTTCAGCACTAACCTGGTTTTGATTCTGTTGTTGTTGAAAAGGAGTGAGACCAGTTTGTGTATGTCTGTTATTCTCTGATCTGTTAGTCTCGCAGACATGTCTACTGTGTCTAGATTTGCGCCTATGAAGGTAATAGTACGACAAGGCGACAAAACAGACTTTTCGCAATTTATTGAAATACCTAACTTTTGACAAATGCGAAAGGTGTAATCCCTGGCCATCAGAAGGAGATGCTTGGTGGGAGCTGTGAGGAGCCAGTCGTCCAAATATGGAAACACCTGGAATCCTTGACGTCTCAGGTGAGAAGGTACCACTGCCATGCATTTGGTAAACACCCGGGGGGCAGTGGTGAGACCAAAGGGCAGGGCCCTGAATTGAAAATGACTGGTTCCCAGCCTGAAGCGGAGGAATCTTCTGGAGCGCCTGTTCATTTTTATGTGATAGTACGCATCCTGAAGGTCTATAGAGCACATCCAGTTTCCTTTTCCCAATAGGGGAAGGATGGACTGCAGCGTGACCATCCGAAATCTTGTTTTCTTGACTGATCTGTTCAAGATACTGAGATCCAAAATTGGTCTCCAGTCCCCTGTTTTCTTTGGAACTAAAAAGAACCTTGAGTAGATTCCGGATCCTTGCTGGTCTGCTGGAACTGGTTGAATTGCTCTTTTTGCAAGCAGCTTTGAAATTTCCAAAACCGCTAGATCCCTTTGAGCGGGTGGAACATCTGGAAGGGATTTTTTTGATTGGTTCGGCATGCGAAGAAAGGGGATAGAATAGCCTTCGGAAATGACGGACTGTACCCATTTGTCTTGAGTCAGGGAAAGCCAGGCTTCTGGGTACAGTGACAATCTTCCCCCGACTGCCTCCGAAGGTGGGCAGTCGGGCAACACCTCAGGGATGCTGAAAGGGCTTATCAGAAAAGGCTTCTCGATTGCCCTGGTTCTGCGGAGCCCCCCTGCCTCGAGGGCGACGTCTACCATTGTTATTCCCGCCTCTGCCTCTGGCGGGGAAACGACTTTGTGCGCCAGGCGAAGTCCCTTGAGATTGTTTACGGAACCACATTTTCCCACTTTTCTGGCCTTTGGGGTAAGGTCTAGAAGGAGTAGAAAAACGGACTCCGACAGCAGAAAGAGTCTTGCCATCAGTCTCAGACCTAGTCAAGGTTTCTTTCACTTGAGGACCAAAGAGAGATGATCCATCAAACGGGGAATTAGTGAAAGACGTCTTGAAGGGGTCCGCAAAATTGCATAGCCGCATCCAGGCATGCCTACGTAAGGCCACACCCGTCCCTGCGGCCCTACTCGCTCCATCAGCCGCATAAGAAAGGAGGCGCATGGAGGAGTTGGCTATGGAGTTAAGGGTAGCCAGCTGAGTGTTCATCTTATCTTGAAAACCCGCAGCTGTAGGGTCCTTCAACATGTCACTCGCTTCTTTAATCAAGTCCCTTTGAAGATGAGTAAAATGGCACAGGTAATTCAGCGAACGCATAGCAAATGTCGCTGATGAGAACATCCGCTTCCCGTACCTGTCCATGGACCTAGATTCCTTGTTAGGTGGATGGACAGGTACTGAAGGATCAGCTAGTTCCTTCTTAGTGGCAGCAGCTACCACCATAGCATCCACAGAGACTCCTTTTGTCAAGAACTGTTTGTCTGCTGGTGCCGTTATGAATTTTGAGGGTCTCCTGGGAGTGGGGTCCACTGAATCAGGAGCCGTCCATGCCTTTTTAGCTACCACCTGCATGAGGGGGTCAAGGGGAAGACACCCAGGAGGTGGAAGGACGAGCCAAACGCCTCAAGGTACACAGATTCATCCTCCGAAGGGTTGAGGGCTGGCCAATTTCCCTCTGTTTGAGGATTTCAGAATGTCTGCAAAAGAGACATCTTCAGAAGGGGAACGGGGGGAACCCTCGGAATCATCTAAATCTGTGTCAGATGTGATGGACTCAGGTGAGTCAATGTGTTTCCTCTTACACTTCCTCTTCCGAGGGGGCTCTTCTGCCAAATCAGGAGAGGCCTCGAAGAGGATGAAATCCCACAGGGGTTCCTGAGGAGCTGGCTCTCTGCGGTCCGGGATGAGGGAGTGAGTCGACTTGACCTGAGGCACCGTGAGGAGGGGCGGACGGAGCCGACTGTGGAGTAGAGCCAGGCACTAACACACTCCGCATGACCTCGAATGCACCCCTGTCAGGCAAAGCCAGAGGTCCCCGCCCGAGAAGCTGAGAACCTCCTCGGCACCGACAGTGATGGCTCCGAGGCCGATGTCGGAGCCGAACTCACCAGCTGAAGCTCCGAGAGGAAGAGCGGGTCGGACAAGGGTCCGATGCCACTCACCCCTCGAGCCGACGAGGGAAGTCCGCCGAGAATCCTCGAAGAAGAAATCGGAGCCGGCGACGGAGCCGAAGACACCTGTATCGGCTCCGACGCTACCACAGTCTCGGTTCAACGCCTGCCCGAGCTCAACGGAGTCGGAGGAGGAATATATTGATGGACAGGGGCAGGCATCGACTGATGAGTCGGGCTCTGAAGCATTTGGGCCAGTGCCTCGGACTTAAGAAGTCGACTCACTACCCTCTGGAGGTCATGATCTGATGGCCTCGATGACCTAGAGGAGTGAGATTTATGGCTCCATTCAGACAGCAGAGGAGATGCTGGAGCCGAATGAACGGAGCCAAGGGATGGTGACCTGGATCTCTTCCTAGATGTCGGCTCCGAAGGTCTGGTCGGAGCCGACAAGGAATTACTACCTCGGCTCCAGCCGGAGCCGAGGGAACCACAGAAGCTGTAGACTCATCGGCTCCAGCCGGAGCAGATGCAGACATAGGTATTGTAGCTTTAGGTCTCGGCTCAGTAGCTGGAGCCGAGGACCTAGAAGCCTTGGAGGGCTTCCCAGAGACAGAAAGGGAATCCTCAGGCTTAAGTAGACCCCTTAGGATCAACTTATTCTTTCTTTCCTGCAGGACCCTGGGGCTGAAGCCGTGGCATACAGCACAGGAGTCCTGCAGGTGCAAAGGCCCCAGGCAGTAGACACAAGAAGTGTGACTGTCTGTCAGAGACATTTTCTGACAGCACGCATCACACTTCTTGAAGCCTGAGACCTTTGTGTCTTTAGACATCCTAGACTAGAAAGTGTAATCACACACACTCAGTCAGACACACTGATTACACTAATCTTATTTTTAAACTCAAAATAAAACAATTAACTAAAAGTTTAATTAAGAGCAACACACACACACCACTAGGGGATGGGGAAAGGCCAGAAGGCCCGAGAGAGAACTTTAAAAGTTCTTGTGGGAAAAAAACGGGATTTTCCAGAAAACAGGGGTAGAAATCCACTAAACTAAGGGAAATATATTTAAACTTAAAAATATAGGGTTTTAAGTATTCTAATTTTACAGAAATACACTTACCAACAAGCCGGTAGAAAAACCAACACCTCGATGCTGTAGCGGCAAACGAGATCTGGGGTAACTCATGCCTAGCATTGTGGGATATAAGGGGAGCCTCGAGCCGGTGGAACCAACTCTCGAGCTTTTAGAGTGGCCGAGTCGGAGCCGAGGGATCGGCTCCGAACCCATCAAGCAAGAATGAAGGCGAGATTGACAACTTAACATCATTTCTTTGCACATAGAGAATAACTTTGATTAAATCGTTTCCAAAATATTTGTGGCTTTCTGGAAATGCAGGAACTATATTCAAAAAGATTAATAATGAACTAAAATGATGTGAGAGAAAAAAAACATATAACAAATCATTTGTTTTTTAGTCTCTTCTTCTTCTCTGAAGTCTTCCAGGAAGCTTCAGTTGCCAATCTCTTTAATGAAGAACTAGCCCATTCCATTTCTTCTATTTTATCCAAAATTCTTTTTTCTTTGACAAACAGTAAAGCAGAGTCTAATCATCGAAGACCTTAGGACCATCAGGAAGGAAGATTTTAAGCTTGGCAGGAAACAGAAGGTATGTTTTAAACTGTGCTTTTTTAAGCTCCCTTATTAGTGGCAGAAAAACTTTTCTTTTAGCAATTACCATGGAAGAATAGTCATTGTCAAAACGCACAGTTGTCTCATTAAACTTAACAGGAGCTTTAGCCCAAGCAGATTTAAGAACCATCTCTTTATCAAAAGATGATAGAAATCTAACTATAACTGATCTAGGATAGTTTTTGTTAGAGTTAGTATTAGCTATAGATCTATGTGCTCTTCGATACCAAAAGAGAATGCTTCTGGTAAATCTAAAGTTTTAGGGAGCCATGTTGTTAAAAAGAAGTAATATTGTTACCTTCAATATTTTCTGGCAGTCCAAAAATCCTAATGTTATTGCCTAGATCTATTTTCCAGGTCATCCAGCTTTGTTTGTAAATGTGTATTTTGTTTCAGCAGAAACTCAATGTTGATTTCCTGTTCTTGTATTTTATTTTCCATGTCATTCACAGCTTCTTCTATGCCTGTCATCTGGATCTTCTGTTGTTGCAGGTCCATATGTAACAAGTCTATTTGTTTTGTAGTTTTTCTATGAAAGTGTCTATTTTAGTATCCATTTTATCCATCTTAGCAGTAAGTTGCTGGACTATAATTATCAGAGACTGAAGTTCTTTCTTGATGCTGGAGTCTTGAGAATTTGTCTTACTGGAACTCATTTCAGACTGATAAACTGACAGGAAAATTTCCAAAGTAATTTCTGACAGGAATATTATTAAGATTTCCTTTCTTTTTTAGATATAGTTCAAGAACTATATAAAACAAACATATTTAGAAAGAAAATTACTTCAAGAATTAATTTTTTAAGTAATTAATTCCTGTCAATGTAATGAAATTGGTGGAGCTGAAGAAATCTGCTGCTATCCTGTGTTCATCCTTGGCCACGCCCGACACCTGCAATTCTGACCATGTGGGTTCTGTCCCTGAGCCAGTTTGCAACCCATCTTGTGACATAGGGGTTAATATTTAAGCTGGTGAGCTTATTTATGATGCCTGAGTGGGGTATTGTGTCAAAGGCGTTTGCGAGGTCCAAGTAGGCTGTGTGGACTACCTTCCCTTCATCTATGGCCTTGGTGACTGTTTCAAAGAAGTCGACCAGGTTCAAGAGGCAAGATCTGCCCTTAACAAAGCCGAATTGGGTAGGATCCAGTATTTGGAGGTTCCCAATGTCTTTGTTTATGAGTTCCATGATGGAACGCTCCATAACTTTGCAGACCAGGCTAGTCAGGCTTATAAGGCGATAGTTTCCGAGGTCCGTTGTGGCACCACTTTTGTGGAGTGGGACCACTGTTGCTGTACGCCATTCCTTGGGTAAATATCCTGTAGTAAGGCTGAGATTGAACAGTGACTTTATGTGAGGGTTCAGTTCTTCTTGGAGCTCGTGTAAGATGCAGCCCGGGACACCGTCCGGTCCCATTGATGCTGTGTTTTTTGCTTTGGAGAGGGCAGCTCTCACCTGTGCATCTGTGATGTCAGAGAGGCTACACTCTGTTGGGATAGACATTTGCTCTTTTGGGGGGGAAGGGGGGGAGAAGTTTGCACTGAACCTGTCTGCCAGGATGGTGGCAATGTCTGTAGGTTCAGTGTATTTTTTGTCATTTTGCACTAACTCAGAGCATATCTGGGAGTTGTCACCCAGGTTCCTGACATAACTACAGAAGGCCTTGTGATTATCTTTAGTGTCTTGAGCAATTTTTCTTTTTAAGCTGGCCTTAGATGATTTCATGAGGGATAGTAGTTTCTTGCTAGTACTGATCAGAGATGCCTTCCCTTTTTGGGATTTTGCTCTATCATGTAGTAGCGTCCTCCTTCTGTTGTATAGCTTATTTATGGCTGGGGTTCACCAGATAGGTCTCCTGCCTTTGGAGGAGTGAGTCTTGGTTTTATATGGGATAGCACGATCCATGCATTCCTGTAGGTGTCCATAGAATGCGTTTGTAAAGGATTCTGCGGTTTGGACCATATTTTCCACTGGCCCGGGGGCTTTGAAGGATTCCACCTCGGTTTTGAGAAGTGTGAAGTTTGCTTTTGAGAAGTTCTTCACCGTGGTTTCCTTGGCTGGGGGTGGGGACGGGATATGGATGTCCAGTGAGATTAATTTATGGTCAGATCTTAACAATGAGGGGTATACCTCTGGTATGGAACATAGAGTCCCCATGTTGGTGATGATCAGGTCCAATATTTTTTCCCCTCTTGTGGGAGTGGTGACCAGTTGTTCGATAGAATTTGAGTTTATAAATTCTAGGAACCATTGGGCGAGGGTGTTGGGGCTTGAGTAGTGCTCCCAGTCTATGTTTGGGTAGTTGAAGTCACCCAATATAATGGTGTTTGGAGAGACCTTCATATTCTCCAGTGTTCTCAGGAAAGTCAAGTGGGGTTCCTGAGTCTGGGAGGGTGGTCTGTAGCAGGCTACAAACTGAAAGGCAGTTTTGCCCACTGTTAGTTGCACATGGATGGTCTACAATGCTTTGTGCAGTGCCACTAACCTGGAGGTGTGAGTATCTTTGATGAATATGGATACTCCCCCTCCTTTTGTGGTTCAGTCTGAGTTTTGGGGCTGAAAAGCATGGTATGAGGTATAACCTGGTAGTGCTGGGGTGCTCTCGGGAGCCTTGAACCAGGTTTCTGTTACTGCACAGATATCGATATTCTCCATACTGAGGAGAGCCTCGAGTGCGTGCATCTTGAGGTTTAGACTTCTGGCGTTGAGCAGCATTACCCTTAGTTTCTTTTTCCTTGTGTTGTCTATGGAGGTGGGTTTGTCTTTTGAGCCTTGCCTAAAAAAGGCACTATGGGGGTGGCAAGAGCCTTAGCCAGTATTTGAAAGCCCAGGGGTGACAGGTGCAAGCAGTCCATAGCGAAGCAACGTGGCTTGTCGAGCATGTCATCCCAGGCTGACACACACTGGATCCCCTTTCAAAGACACCAATACTTTAGCCAATTGTTAAAATTGATCATTTTGTCTTTATACTGTGGCATCATTCTTGGTGAGGGTAAGATGCTACTCAAGGTCAGGGTCATACCGGCCTGGGCTACATGATCAGAGAGCTCCTCTACGTCTCTTTTCATGTAGTCCAGGGAGGTATGTCTCAGGTCATTCACACCAGCATGGACAATGACGGAGTCACATTTGTACTTGCTTTGGAGTGACCTGAGTGCTTGTGTTATGTGGCGGATCCTGGCACCCGACAGGCAGCTTACAGTGACCTTCTCCTTGTTCAGCCTGGTGAGTGGGACGTCAGTGTGTCTGACAATAGAGTCACCTATTACAAGTGTATTAGGTGTGTTGTTTAGCCTTAAGGGCTGTGACTGTGTGGCACACTGACTTTGTGAACTATGTGATATGTGGGTATTGTTGTGGGGTAGCGGTTGCTTGGATGTCTGCTTTGGAGGTCTCTGCTGCTTGGGCAGATTTTTATTTAAAGCCTCCAAGTATGTTTCTGTGTGTTTATGTGTTTGGTTTGCTGTTGCGATAGGTCTATGTGAGACTGGATTTGTGGTGTGTGTGGTTACCTTCTGACTGACTGCATCAGTACTGGGTTGAGAGAGCTCAGCCTCCAGTTTGGCTATATAGTTGCATCTCTCACATATATTTGAGCTTGTTGGGAGGAGGAGAGGGTGGTCTGTGTACATAAGGCAGTTGTAACATTGCCTCAGGATTCCCAGATTCACCAGCTGGACTGGAGAGTAAACCCGAAACTGACTTTTGGACATGCCAGAATAGTATAATGAACTACTTTTTGACTGATCAGAAAGGACCAATAGGGAGCCAAGTACTTAAAGGGAGTATAAGAGGGTGTAGTGCTTTAGTTTATTATTGCTTACTTATAAGATTACTTATACGAGCAAGTGCAGGGCTTTAGAATGAAAATAGAGTGCTTACTTTGAGATTTAGAACAGTTCTATGGGAAAAGGTGAAGAGCAGACTTTGTGGCGCCAGGAATAGTTTAAACCCATTTAAGCAGCGCTGCCAGATGCTGCACTATGCGCAAAATCGTGCAAAACCGTGCAAATGCGGGTTTTAAAGCAGGGAAACTGAAAGAGATAGGAATTGACCCAAAACGGCCAATAAGCTACTAGTTTCAGGGCTGAGACCACTCCTCCAGGGACAGATAGGCTGCTCAAAGCTCCCCACTCTCGCTGGTGAACAGAGAAGCTTCCTCCTATCCAAGTAAGGATATGGGCAACACAGGAAACTATACCACAGTCCGGAATTCAGCAAAACCTGAAATCTGGACTAATCTAGTTCAGCAAAGGCGGGAAAAGAGAATATTTTTTTTTTTTGTTTTTTTTCAGGAAACAGCAGAAAAACACACAGAAAACACTGTAAATGCTATAAACAGGCTAGCGTACTTTAGTGTGTAGCCTACAACAGTTATACAATACAAAAACAACTTAAATTGATATAAAACAAGTCCAAAAACTGTAAAAAGCAGAAGGCAAATGCAATTTAAACTTTTTAAAGCACACACAGATGAGTTAGAAATTCGCTTTTTAGGCGGGAAAAGGCAGTCGGATCAAAAAAACAGAGAAAAAAATTGGAAAAGTCTCTCTTGTGTCTCTCTGTTGTCTGTATCACTCTGCAGGACACCACGAGGAGCTGTGCAGAGTTGTATACTGGCGCAAAGCCACGCAAATGTGTGTTTTAAAGCAGGGAAACTGAAAGAGATAGGAATTGACCCAAAACAGCCAATAAGCTACTAGTTTCAGGGCTGAGACCACTCCTCCAGGGACAGATAGGCTGCTCAAAGCTCCCCACTCTCATTGGTGAACAGAGAAGCTTCCTCCTATCCAAGTAAGGATATGGGCAACACAGGAAACTATACCACAGTCCGGAATTCAGCAAAACCTGAAATCTGGACTAATCTAGTTCAGCAAAGGCGGGAAAAGAGAATATATATATATTTTTTCAGGAAACAGCAGAAAAAGACACAGAAAACACTGTAAATGCTATAAACAGGCTAGCGCACTTTAGTGTGTAGCCTACAACAGTTATACAATACAAAAATGACTTAAATTGATATAAAACAAGTGCAAACACTCTATGCCAGACCAGTTCCAACCAGTTCACTTACTCCCAGTAAGTGCAGGCAGGCACTGGCCAACACAAGATGGCGTAGCAGGAAACACAGGAATCACACAAACAGATCTGAATAAAGCAAAACCTGTAACCAGACTATGTTAAAGATATTTAAATTCTGTTTAGGTCAATTTAACACTGGAAAACAGATAGAAACTGAAATATAACAGTAGCAAACAATTTAAACAAATTAACCAATTAACCAATAAAAAAGCACAAAACTGAGCCCTGTTCCGGTAGTTTTCAGTCAGACAACTTCTAACTGCACACTCCTGCCACTAGGGTGCAGGGGAAACCTCTCCAAAAAGATGGCCTGGATTAGTGCTCAGGTTGTACAAACAAATCTAGATTCAGCAGATCTGAATCTAGTCTCTGCTACAGCAAAAAAGGCACACTAATTTCAGAAAGAAAGAGTTCAAAAATAAGCAGGCACAATGAGCCTTTAACCAGCAATTTCCCATCTCAGAAGGGCAGCATTTACCCTCTCCTCCCACAAGAGTGCAGACCACAAACTTTACTAATGTAAAATAACTGGTCTGAAGCCCAAGTGCTTCAACCAGAACTAAGACACTTTTAGAATAACAGACACTAAGCCTTCAACCAGCAACTCCCAACTTAGAAGGATGTAAGCTACCTCTTCTGCCGCAAGAGTGCAGACCACAAACCTTTTTAATGTAAAACAACTGGCCTGAAGCCCAAGTGCGTAAACCAAAAGGCTTAGAAAAAGAAGGTATGCCTTACCATAACGTTCCATCTGTATTGTTGATACTCGTTCAGTCATTACCCATGGGTATCGGTTCCGAGCTCGGAACCGAGCCAGCCATTTTCCAAGCTCGCGTCAGCTTCAAACTCTCGAGCTAAACTCTTACCCACAATCCCCCTCTCCCTGTTCCCTCAGATTGAGTTTGCAAGTCAAAGAAGGTAGAGGCCACCTCTGGTCAAATAACCTAAGAGAACCGGATGGTGAGATCCACTAGAAACCACAGGAGGGGGAAAGGAGGGAGGGTCGTAATGACTGAACGAAGATCAACAATACAGATGGAAAGTTATGGTAAGACATAACTTCTTTATCTGATATAGTTAATCCTCGTTCATTCCTTACGCATGAGACAGAGTCCCCAGCTACCTCTATTCATGGGAGGCTCTCATGGAAGGACATTCTTGAGCACCATAGAACCAAAAGATGCTCTTCCCCTGGAGGCCAAATCCAATTTGTAATGATTGATGAAGGTATGAGACGTAGCCCAAGTTGCAGCTGCACAGATGTCATGTAAAGAAGCCTTGGCATGGAAGGCAGCAGAAGTTGCCACTGACCTTGTTGAATGAGCTTTCATGGTAGTAGGCAATGAGATATTACATTGTGTATAAATAAAGGTCATACAGTCCTTCAACCATCTAGCTAATATGACCTTAGCAACAGCAGATCCTAATCTAGGTCCAGAAAAGGCCAAAAATAACTGGTCAGATTTACGAAAAAGTTTAGTCCTGTTTAAGTAAAAATGGATTTGTAAGGTATGTAGGCAATACTCTCCTCTGTTTGAATGATTGGGAAAGAAAACTGGCAATTCAATGGCTTGATTAATGGACATTTCAGAGATCACATTAGGCAGAAATGACAGATTAGTTCTCAGAGACACTCTATCTCTAGGAAAAATCAAGTATGGATTCTTGATACATAAAGCTTGAAGCTCAGAAATATGTCTGGCAGAAGTAATGGCGACCAAAAACATGGTTTTCCATGACAAATACTTGAGGTCACAAGAAGAGGCTGGTTCGAAAGGTGACATTGTCAGAGCTTGTAGAACTAATGATAAATCCCATGGTTGAATAGGTTCTCTAAAAGGTGGCTTCAGATGATTCACACCTTTTATGAAGGTCTTGCACAATTTATGGGACATAAGAGAGGAATCTTGGACACCCTCATGAAAATTAGAAATTGCAGCCAAATGAACTCTAAAGGTAGAGGCCGAAAGACCCGATTGAAACAAGTCGGCCAGATAGTCTAGTATTATCGACACTGGTGCTGAAAAGGGGTCTACTTGTTTATCTTTCAGGAAACGAGTAAATCTTTTCCACTTGCTCAGATAAGTCATTCTAGTGAAAGACTTATGAGAAGCAAGGAGAATATCACGTACTGGTAACGAAAGATCATTCTGCCTGGCAATCAAGGGAATTGGGAGTAGCCAAGCCGTGAGCTTCAGCTATTCAAGTTGGGATGAATCAGGTTCTGTGGATGTGAGATCAACTCCGGGGTTGGATGGAGAATCCATGGTCGATCTAGTAGGTGAGGTCAAAGGAAGGGGAACCAAATCTGTCGAGGCCAATATGGTGCTATGAGGATTACCTTGCTCTTCAACCGACGGGCTTTCTTCAGAAACTGGGGAATGAGGGGAAAGGGTGGAAATGGGTAAAGAAGACCCGAGGGCCAATCGTGGACTAGAGCGTCCTGTGTGACTGTCCCGGAGGGGGAATCAGGGCAAAGTAGTTGCTACATTTGTAGTTGGTCGGGGATGCAAAGAGGTCGCAGCAAGGACGGCCCCAGCGGTGGAAGATCGCCGCTGCTATCAAGGGATTCAGGGACCACTCATGAGGTTGAAGAATGCACCTGCTGAGTCTGTCTGCTATCACATTGGAACTCCTGGGAATGTGCATTGCTAGAAGAAAATGGTTGGTAGCCATTGCCCATTGCCATATCCTCATGGCCTCTTGACAAAGAGGGTAAGATTTGGTTCCACCTTGCTTGCTGATGTACCAGACCACTGCCATGTTGTCTGACTGAATCGCAATTGTCCCAGACGGTAGCAGGGGATGGAATGCTTGCAACGCCAGAAGCACCGCCCTCAGCTCTAGAACATTTATATGCAGATGGGCCTCCAGTTCGGACCAAGTGCCTTGGACTGTCTGTCCCTGACATAGCCCCACCCCCCCACCCCATCAGGGAGGCGTCCGTGGTCACTGTGGCTTCGGTTGCTGGGGGGAGAAGGGGCGAGACCACTGTGAGAGATTGTGTGTCATCCACCAGTTTAAATCCTGTTTGCACCATTGGGTTACTTGAAACATGGCTGAAAGAGGATGCTGAAAAGGATACCATTGGGTGAGCAGTAGCCATTGTAGAAGCCTCGTGTGAAACCTGGCCAGGGGAACAATGGTGATGGAGGCTGCCATGAAACCCAGCAGCTGTAGAACTGAGTGAGCCGTGGATTTTTCCTTTGAAAGGATTGGAATTAGTTGTTGCTTTATCTTTAGAATTCTGTGCTCTGGTATATCAGCTCTACAGTTTTTTTGTGTCCAAGATAACCCCTATGAATTCTGTTGACTGAGATGGGGTGAGATTTGATTTTTGCCAGTTTATGGTTATGCCTAGCCTTTGAGCAGTGAGGAGATAGTATGCCAGGGCTTTTTCCAGTAGATGTCTGGTGGGGGTGGAAATGAGCCAGTCATCTAGGTATGGAAACACCTGGAATCCTTGAAATCGCAAGTGAGCTGTGATAACTGCCATGCACTTTGTGAACACTCTGGAAGCTGTAGAGAGTCCGAAGGGCAGTAGTCTGAACTGGTAGTGACTGGCTTCCGCACGGAAGCGTAGAAATCTTCTTGATGGCCTGTCCACTTTTATGTGGTAGTACGCAGCTTGAAGATTTACAGAGCACATCCAACTGTCTTTTTCCAAAAGCGGGAGGATAGACTGTATTGTGACGATCCGGAATTTTTGTACTCTCACAAATTTGTTCAATACACTGAGATCCAAAATTGGTCTCCAGTCCCTGGTTTTCTTTGGCACCAAAAATAGTCTTGAGTAGAATCCGGATCCTATCTGGTCTGGAGGGACTATCTGGATGACTCTTTCTCTTAGCAGCTTTTCTATCTCTAGTGCTGCTTCTTCCCTTTGACTGGGTGGAACGTCGGAAAGATTTTTTGAAGGGACGGGACAAAGATCGAACGGGATATGATAACCTCTGGTTATAATCCTTTGCACCCAAAAATCAGTGGTGATGGTTAGCCAGGCAGAAGGGTACAAGGAGAAACGTCCCCCAACCACCTCCAGAGGAAAGGAGTTGGGCCGCTCTTCAGGAGCGCTGGTAGGATTGACCACGGAAAGAATTCCTGGAACCCTGGTTACGCAGAACCCCTCTGTCCCAAAAGGAGCGGCTTACCTGTGAGTTTCCCCCTCTGCCTCTGGGGGAGAACTCGGCCTGTGTGTCACGGAAAGGACCCTGAGATTTTTTGAACCATATCTTCCCACTCTTTTGGTTTCAGGAGAAAGCACATTGAGGGGAAAAATAACGGACACCTACGGCAGAAAGGGTCTTACCGTCCTGTTCACATCTGGCCAATGTGCTTTTAACTTTGGGCCCAAACAATGAGGAGGCCTCAATGGGGGCATTAAGAAAGGAAGACTTAAAGGGTTCCCCGAAGTTGCACAAGCGCATCCAGGTGTGTCATCTCAAGACCGCAGCTGAACCCGCTGCTCTAGCTGCTCCTTCTGATGCGTGAGATATCAATCTCATACAGGAGTTAGATATAGATTCAATGGTGGCCAGCTGAGAGGCCACTTTGTCACGGACCTCATCAGACACGGCACCCACCAAAGTTTCAGAGAGCTCAGAAACCAGATCCCTCTGAAGCCTGGAAAAATGTGCCACATAATTCAGGGACCTGATAGCAAAGGTCGCTGAAGCAAAGGTGCGCTTCTCAATCCTGTCCAGGGCTTGGGACTCTTTGTTAGGCGGATGGACAGTCTGACTTTCTTCTTCTGCTAGATCCTTTTTTGTTGCGGCCGACACCACCAAAGCATCCACCAGAAGACCTTTGGACCAATGGGGATCCGAAGCAGGAGGGGACAAGATCTTATCTGGCCTCCAGGGAAAAGCTTTGACGGTATCAGGAGCCTTCCAAGCACGCTGCACGATGAGCCAGACAAGTTGATCGGCAGGTGGAGTAACCCAGGAGGTAGGGGGCCGGGCGTGAAAGGCCTGCAGGAACACAGATTCCTCAGAGGTCGGATTAGAGGACTGCCAGTCACCTCTCTGTTTCAGGATTTCGAGGATATCACCAAAGGATACCTCAGAGAGTGACCGAGGGGATCCTTCCCCCTCATCAAAATCTGTGTCTTCAGTGAGGGACTCCTCTGTGGAGTCCATGTGCTTCCTCTTACACAAACTTTTCCGGTGGACCTCCTCAGCGGGAGAAGACAGCGGAAAAGGGGATTCTTGAGGGAATATGTCCTGCAGCCCCTGCACCCGGTGTCCGCTAGATGCAACTTGTGAAACCAGTGTACCAGAGGAGGGCAGAGGTATACAGAGTCTGGAATCGCCAGCAGCAGCGAAAAGCCTTCTCCATCAGTTGGAAGGCTGGTCCACGTGAAGAGGGGTGCATGTCTAGGACAGAGCTCACCCCTCCCCTAAGTGGCTCAGCCTGCCGACCCAGAGTCCCTGGATGGCTGTGGAGCAGCAAACTATGCGTGTCACAACTGACATCCTGGGTCGTAGCAAAACTTTCCTACCACGAAGGCAACTGCGGTTCCTTAGTGAGATCCATAAAGGGAACCGCAGAAGGGGAAGACCATGCTTTATCCGTGGACTTCAAAGGCAATGAAGGAGGAGAATATGAAGGTGTCTTTGGAAATGGGTGATCACCTCCCAAGAAAGGATAGTTCCTGATGGGTGGGATACCTCTGCCCAAGAGTACCTGGTCCACAAGATGCAACACATCATGTTCGGAAAGGCTTCTAGTGGACCTTGCGGAGACTGAGGGAGAAACAGGCCTGTCCACAGAAGAGGCAGACTCGGTGCCTCTCTCATCTGACCGCACCGAGGACAACGGTGCTGAGAGAGACTGGACTACTGTTGTCTGCACCGAAGAAGTCATCGGTGCTGAGGTCATGGTCTGCACCGATGCAGAGATCGGTGCCGAAGTGGTTGTTGGTGCTGAAGCTGGAACTGACAAAACTGGAGTCAACAATAAAGGCGTCGGTTCCGAGGAAGATCTCGGAGCTGACGTGGTCAAGGTCTGCACCGACTGAACGGTCGGTGCTGATACAGTGATAATGGTCTGAACTGAGGAGCCCCTTGGTGCCGATATATAGAAGGCTGCAGGGGAAAACGGAGCCAAAATCACTAATGGAGCCGAAGGCCTCGGTGCCGAAGGTCTAGGCACCGAAAGCACTGGGGCTGACTGAGAAAGCTCCGGAGCCGAAACTTTAGCCTTTTTAGGTTTTGGTTGGCGGGAGTCCCCAGCCAGGGATGAAGGCAAAGATTTAGCCTTAGTAGGAACATCCAAAGTTTTCTTATGGGCTCTAGGAGGGGTCGAGGCCTCCGACCCAGAAATAGCCTCTGAAAAGGGAGATTTTTAGAAGTCCCTTCAGTAACAGCTTGTTTTTCCTTTCCAACAAGGTTCTATTAGAAAAGTTCTCACAAATAGTACAGGGTGGGTCAACAGACAAATGGGAAGCTCCCAAAAAATAAACACACAAAGAGTGTGCATCAGAAGTAGGCAGTTTGTGCCCACAATCAGAACATCGCTTAAACCCCGGACTACCTTTCTTATCTGCCATGACAGCAAAATAATTAATAGAGAAGGTACCAGCAGTGGTACAAGAGAGTACCCGAAGGTTTGAGAGAAAAGGAAAAAGGATTACCAACAATGGTAAAGAGAGTATACCTCATGATAAAAGTGGTAAAGAAAGAAGCAGAAAAACCTGAAGAAATTATGAACGCTAGATGCGATAGGGTAAGAGACAATAAAATATGAAATTTCCTGACAAAAGTAATCTGTAAAACTATTAAACAAAAACTGAATGTACTTAGCTCAAGAGAAGTAGCTTGACACGACCGAATGGCAACGTGGCAAACGAAATCTGAGGTGACAGGGAGAAGGGGATTGTGGGTAAGAATTTAGATCGAGAGTTTGAAGCTAACGCGAGCTTGGAAAATGGCCAGCTCGGTTCCGAGCTTGGAACTGATACCCATGCGTAAGGATTGAACGAGGATTAACAATATCAGATTAACAGTTACAATTTAATCAGGCTACTAACAAGCAGTAATAAATGCAGCAGAATAAATGCAATTGAGTACTTTTAAGAACAGGCAGCAGAAGCAAAATAAAGTAATAAAAAAAATGTTTTTCCTCTCCAGGAAAGCTCTGTGGTTAAAGGAATGACAAATGGAGCAAGACTCCTGGAGATGGACAGCTCCTAGGCAATAGACACAAATTATGTGTCTATCAGTTAAGGCTATTTTCTGCCCATATTCTTCACATTTTTTGAAACCTGACGGTTTTGAATCCTTAGAAGACGTTCTGACAGAGAAGAGGGATAGTAATAGAGGAAAAATAGCTAGATAAGTTTTTTTTTTTTTTTGACAGCAAAAACTTTGCTAGGAAAACAGTTATAGAGTATTAAAGGAGGGCACAGCTCTCTAACTTAAACTGACTATGCTTGGGAGACGGAAAGGGAAAGAGATAGTCCTCTAACTTAAACGGGCTAAGGAGAAGGCAGTTCTCTAACTTAAATGAACTGTCTTTAACAGAGTTCCTGGAACACAAAAAAAAAAGCACAGAAACAACAAGAATAAGAACCTTCTAATTTAAACGGGCTATTTCACTTTTAAGGTAGAAGAGAGGAGAGGGATAACAAGGCCTAAGATGGAAGACGATGGCCAACAGCAGAAAAACTAGCCACAAAAAATGGAAATAAACTATCTAGCACAAAAGCTATCTATTTTTGGTAAACAACAATGAGGAATAAGCAATTGCTAACAGCAGAGAGTATAATAAAAGGTATACTTAGCCAGAGCTAGTAGAACAAACACCCAATCTTGTTTAGCAGAAAACGAGATCTGGGGACGTTTCCTGGTGCGTGCTGGGATAGGGTTTAGCCACGAATTGGTAGAAGACAGTACAGTTGTGTACACTTACCATAAATGTAGATGTTCGAGTGTATTCACTGTTGCAGTCTTTACATTTGGGTTATCTGCTTGCAGTAGCCCTCAGTCGGCCTGATTAACAAAGTCTTGCGTCCTATGTCGGTTGCTGTCTCTTCTTCCGTGACATCAGGTCATCGGGATATAAAACATGCAGCCAACGTCATTACATCCGTTTTTCTTGCCCCAGATGTCAGGTGCCCCCCCCTAATGGGAAGCAATTAAATCTATAAATATACAAGGTTTTACCTTAAACAAAAAAGCAAATACACCAAAAAGCTTTTAAGCATTGAAAAGGAGAGAAGAGGTATAGCCAAAAAAAGTCAGGGGGCTGGAGGGAGGGTAACCAGGACTGCAACAGTGAATACACTCGAACATCTACATTTATGGTAAGTGCACACAACTGTACTATGTCCTTCATGTTTCAGTGTTGCAGTCATTACATTTGGGTAGATTCCCAAAGCTAAGGATGGGAGGAGGAATTTAGACAGCATTAAGACCAGCTATAAGACCCTGCAAAACTGCAGTGGCAAAGCCAGCTCTGGATTTAGAGAAAAATTGGCAAATGGTAATGCTTGGTGAAAGTATGTACAGACCTTCAGGTAGCAGCTCCTAGGATGTTCCTGGTAGGTACACCTCTGAGAAAGGCTGTAGAGGTAGATTCAGCCCAGGTTGAGTGGGGTCTGATCCCCTGTGGGATAGGTCTTCCATGGTGCTTATAGCAGAAAT
Source organism: Protopterus annectens (assembly GCF_019279795.1). Taxonomy (NCBI): domain Eukaryota; kingdom Metazoa; phylum Chordata; order Ceratodontiformes; family Protopteridae; genus Protopterus; species Protopterus annectens. The sequence continues at coordinate 1,976,542,325 of NC_056729.1, read as the reverse complement.
GAATGCAATGGCCTATCCATTTGAAAACATTTTACTTTGAAATAGCCTTCCCCTCTGTCCCTGCAGCAATTGCCACCGGCAGTTGTTCAGATTTCCTTTGAGGATTAGTCTTGTCCAAGTAGAATCTAAGTTGTCTGTGTACATCTAAGGAGTGCAGTATCCATTCCCCTTTGTTCTGTGGATTAGGAAAGAAAGTTGGCAAATGAATGGACTGATTAAAGGCCACACTGGATACCACCTTTGGCAAGAAAGAGACACTGGTCCTGAGGGACACCCTGTCCGCATGAAAGATGATGAAAGGCTCCACTGCCATAAGGGCCTGTAATTCAGATACCCTTCTTGCTGAAGTGATGGCTAAAAGGGAAGCTGTTTTCCAGGAAAGGAATTTTAAATCTGCAGTAGCAGCTGGCTCGAAAGGAGGAAGGGTGAGTTTCTCCAATACAAAGTTAAGGTCCCAGGCTGGAGATGGAGCTCTACTGGGTAGTCTTAAATTTTTGGCCCCTCTGAGCAACTGCTTGAGCAGTGGATGAGAGAAGAGGGGAGGTTCTGTGTTATAATGAGCTGAAATGGCTGAGGCGTGAATTTTTATTGAGGAAAAAGACGGGCCATTGTGAAGCATCTCAGTTAAGTATTGTAAAATCTGAGGTATATTGGGCACTACTGTGCTCATCCCTTGAGATTGGTTCCAGGTACAGAATCTTTTCCATTTTTCAGCATAAGATTTTCTAGAACTAGGCCCCCTTGCCTCTAAAATGACATCCGTCACTGGTTTACTGAGGGATGGTAAAGGAAAGCTTAGGTAATCAGGCAGGCTGCTAGGTTCAGTGTTTGAAGCTGAGTGTGCGGAATCTGGTTCTCCTGCTGAGACAGCAGGGTAGGAGTCTGAGGCAGGTGCCATGGGGTCAACAGTGACACACTGCACAGGAGGGGGTACCAGTGTTGGCGTGGTCAGGCTGGAGCAATCAAAATCATCTTTGGTTTGTCTTGCTTGATCTTTAGTAGCACTTTGGAGAGCAGAGGCAGAGGAGGAAAGGCATAAACTGATAGGTTTTTCCAGCTGAAGGACAGAGCATCCACCTTCCAAGCTTGTTTGTGGTGAGTCCTTGTGCAAAATTTTTCCAATTGATAGTTCTGGGGGTAGGCAAACAGGTCTGTATCTGGGCTCCCCATTTGCTTGTTAACATGTTGAAAATCCTTGGTTCCAGTTTCCACTCATGTGGGTCCATGAGGTTTCTGCTTAGTCCTTAGTCCGTCTGCTAGTGTAGTTAGTTTTCCTGGCAGGAATTGAGCTTATAGATGCACTTGGTAGCTCAAGCCTGTGTTCCACAATGTCATGGCTAGTCTGCAGAAGGGGTAAGAATGTGTACTCCCCCTGCTTGTTTATGTACCACATAACAGTGGCATTCTCTGTCTTTACCATTAATTGTACTGGAAGAATGTGGTCTTTGAAGGCTTTCAGAGCATTCTGTACAGCTAACATTTCTTTATGATTGATGTAAAGATGCATTTGACTTGGGTTCCATTTGCCCTGAATGCACTTCCCTGCCAGGTGAGCCCCCCATGCATAGTCTGATGCGTCTGTTGTTAGGGTTTGGGCGGCAGGGGTTAATGTGAATAGTAGTCCCTTGTTTAAGTGGCAGGCCTCTGCCCACCAAAGGGACTCTAGGTATAGACAAGGAATGATAGGAATCATTGCTTCTAGATCCTGAGAATGTTGACACCATAAGCTTTTTAAATACCATTGTAGTTTCCTCATATGCAGTCTTGCATATGGAATTAGAAGAATGCAGGAGGCCATGAACCCCAAGGCTTGTAGTATTTGCCTTGCAGATAGCAGGGTTTTTGTGGCCACCTGTTTGAAGTAAGCTGTCAAGTGAATTTCTTTCTCTGGCGTGAGGAAAGCCATCTGGGAAGTTGTACTCAAGCTTGCTCCCAGGAATATAATTTGTTGACAGGGTACCAGGTGTAATTTCTTTTCGTTTATGGTGTACCCCAGACAAGTTAGCACCCTCTATTCAAAAGCCAGATGATTCAAAAGTATGTCCTGGTTTTCTGCCTGAATTAGACAATCGTCCAGGTATTGGTATATTTGAATATTTATTTGCCTGCAATATGCAATGACTGGAGCTAGGCATTTTGTGAATACCCTGGGCGCAGTAGATAAGCCAAAGGGCAGTGTAGAGAACTGATAGTATGTGTAGCCTGCTTTGAAGCATAAGGATCTTCTGCAAAATTCCCTGATTGGGATGTGCAGCTATGCTTCCTTTAAATTTAGTGTTGTCAACCAGGCATCTTTGCTTAGCATAAAAAGCAACTGGTGAAGAGTCAGCATCTTGAATTTTGGAATCACCAAAAGGGTGTTTAGAGTAGGCAGGTCCAGGATAGGACGTCATGAATTGTCTTTTCTGGGTACTGGGAAAAATCTCGAGTAGAAACCTTGTCCCTTTTCTTCTTCTGGTACCAACTGAATAGCCCCTATGCTTAAGAGAGAGGGTACTAGCTTTTGGGCCTCTGCTCACTGATTTGGAGGTAGATCCGGCCAACCACTTGGAGTTGGTAACATGTGGAAGTGAAATCTGTATCCTTGGGACACTATATTTAAAACCCATGTGTCCTGGGTAATGAGTCCCCAGTTCTTTGCATGAAGTTCAATCTTTCCCCCAAAGGGGCAGTCAGTTGAGAAGTGCTTGGAAGTTTTAAAAAAAAGTCATAGAGACAGTTTACCATAGAGGGGAGTTTTATTACTCCCAGATTTGGAAGTGGAGGCCACCCACTGCTTAGTCCTGTGTGTCCCCTGGGACTGAAGCCTGGGTGCTCTGCTGGATCTGGACTTGGACTGAGAAGGTCTGGAAGAGGCAGGAAAGGACCAATTCTTAGAAGGCCAATTCCTACCAAATCTTGGAGGTTGTACTTGTAAAAAAATCTTTAACAGTTTGTATAGATTTAGCTTTTTCCTCCATCTTTTTAAGAACTTCTGCCCTGTTGCCAAAAAGGCGGTCCTGATTTAAGGGAGCATCCAGTAATTTTGCTTTAACATGATCTGGCAAGGATTGCTCCTTAAGCCAAGCATGCCTTCTAAGTACAGACCCAGTTACCGCAGCCCTGCAAGATGCCTCTAGTGAATCAAAACCACATTGCAATATATGTTTAACAACTTGTTCAGCAGAATGCATTAAATCCTGTAAATCCTTATTTTCAGCACAATCAGGAAACAACATAGTTTTCTGTTTAAGCAATCCAATGATATGCAGCTGATACTTTTAACATATGAAGCTGGCAATTCAAGGCCCTAATGGCCAAAGTTGCAGAAGTGTATACCTTCTTACCCCATCTATCCAGAGCCCTGGAGTCTCTATCAGAGGGGGTAGGATTTTTGGCAGTAGTAGCTTTAATGCCCTTGGGTCCCTGTGAAACGGTTTCAGGATCCACAGTAGGATTTTTGAAAAGGAACTTGTGAGAGTCAGGAACCCTGTAATATCTATCAGGTTTTTTGGAAGCAGGAGGTAAAGAGTCAGGGGCTATGCTAGATTCCGAAAAGGCATCATCAACAATGTCCAGTACAGGAGGTATAGCTAAAGGCCTGTGCTGGGGCAGGAGTAAGAAATCCCTAAGCCTCTTTTTAGAATCAGAGAAATCCTGACTTTCCCAACAAAAATGCTCCATGAGAGTATGCAAGGTTTCACCAAAAGAGAAATCCTCTGGGGGGGGGGGGGGGGGGCAAAGGGAATAGAGTCCTCAGCATCAGAATCCTCATAGGTAGATAAGGGTAAATCCTGGTCATCCGAGGAAACAGAAATTTCAGAATCCTGGTCAGAAGTATCATAAATACGGTGAAGGAAGTATCTTAACCCCAACCTCCTGCATTAGCATGGCACCTACTCCACTTAAAATGCTGCAAAACCCTCCTGAATGATTCGTGGTAAGAAACCTGAAAATTACCGTCAGCACCGAAATCAAAACTCCGCCCACTACACCTAAGACAGATAGAGGGCTGCAGCAAGTTACTGGTTTGTGAACGTAAATGTAGTAAGGCCAGAAAACAAAGAATAAAACTTTGCAAAATTAAATAACAGGCTCGACATTACGTGTGCATCAGATAACAAAACCACCTTGTACTTTACGTAGATGCATGTTCAGTGATCGCTTCCTATGCATGAACATATGTTAATTAAACATCAGTGAGTTCACACAAACAGCACTATATTGGACTTGAACCATCAAGCCAGTAAATTAACAGCAAACAATTGAGATTACAATCAATAATTGACAAAGACACGGACATAGGTAAGGTTGGACAAGAGCTGTTTTGTAGAGTCTGTGCAAGCCATCTGGAGAAGCAGTTAACTTTGTAGGAGATGGCTGCTGGAAGAATTAATGGGACTTGTTTAGACTACACACTTGGACATTACAGTGCTCCATAGACGGATTCGAGGGCTCGTACGATCAAAGGCCTACAACTAGAACACCTCTCAGTCCTGCTTATTCGTAGTAATAAAAGGAAGCACGTCGCCATATTTTGGATGGAAAAACTGTGTCTGAAAATAGAAGTTATGTTCTTACCATAACGTTCCATGTTAGTTGTCTTCTTCTCGCCTTCTTCTTGCTGGATGGGTTCGGAGCCGACCTCGGCTCCGACTCGGCCACTGTAAAAGCTCGAGAGTTGGTTCCACCGGCTCGAGGCTCCCCTTATATCCCAGATCTCGTTTGCCGCTACAGCTATCGAGGTGTTGTTTTTCTACCGGTTCTTGGTAAGTGACTTTTCTTGTGTAAGTTAGTCTATTAAAACCCCTTTAATTTTAATATTTTTACTTATTTCCCTTAGTTTAGAGAAATTTTTATCCCCTTCTAAAAAATTCCTGTTTTTTTCCCTCAAGAACTTTAAGTTCTTCCCTTGGGCCTACAGGCCTTTTCTCTTTCCCTAGTGGAGTGTGTGTATTATTTCTTATTTTAAAAACCTAGTTAGTGGTTTATTATAATTTAAACTTGACAGGGTGTAATTAGTGTGTTTGTGTGTGTGTTTGATTACACCTTTAGAAATGTCTAAGGAAGCAAAGGTCTCCGGATTCAAGAAGTGTGATGCGTGCTGTCAGAAAATGTCTCTGACAGGCGCTCACACTTCTTGTGTCTACTGTCTGGGACCTTTGCACCTGCAGGACTCCTGTGCTGTGTGCCATGGCTTCAGCCCCAGGGTCCTGCAGGAAAGAAAAAATAAATTAATTTTAAGGGGCTTACTCAAGCCAGAGGATTCCTTTTCTGTATCTACAGGGAAGCCCTCTAAGGCATCTAGGTCTTCGGCTCCAACTGAGCCGAGACCTAAGGTTTCTAAACCTCTGCCTACATCGGCTACGGCTGGAGCCGATGAGTCTCAGTCCACAGTTTCTGTGGTTCCCTCGGCTCGGCTGGAGCCGAGGTAGTAAATTCCGTGTCGGCTCCGACCAGACCTTGAGCCGACAACTAGAAGAGGTCCAGGTCACCATCCCTTGGCTCCGTTCATTCGGCTCCAGGATCTCCCCTGCTGTCTGAGCGAGCCAAAGATCTCACTCCTCTAGGTCATCGAGGCTGTCGGATCATGACCTTCAGAGGGTAGTGAGTCGACTTCTTAAGTCCGAGGCACTGGCCCAGATGCTTCAGAGCCCGACTCATCAGTCGATGCCTGCCCCGGTCCATCAATATATTCCTCCTTCGACTCTCTTGAGCTCGGTGCCGGGTGGCGTCGGAAAAGAGACTGTGATAGCGTCGGAGCCGATACAATTGTCTTCGGCGCCGTCGTCGGCTCCGATTTCTTCATTGGAAGAATCTCGGCGCCGGACTTCCCTCGTCGGCTCGAGGGTGAGTGGCATCGGACCCTTGTCCGACCCCTCTCCCTCTCGGTGCTTGGCGCTGGTAAGTTCGGCTCCGACATCGGCCTCGAGCCATCACTGTCGGTGCCGAGGAGGTTCTTAGCTTCTCGGAGCGGGGACCTCTGGGTTTGCCTGACAGGGGTGCATTCGAGGTCATGCGGAGTGTGTTAGAGCCTGGCTCTACTCCACAGTCGGCTCCGTCCGCCCCTCCCTCTACGATGCCTCAGGTCAAGTCGACTCACTCCCTCATCCCGGACCGCAGAGAGCCAGCTCCTCAGGAACCCCATGTGGGGATTTCATCCTCTTCCGAGGCCTCTCCTGATTTGGCAGAAGAGCCCCCTCGGAAGAGGAAGTGTAAGAGGAAACACATTGACTCACCTGAGTCCATCACAAGATTTAGATGATTCTGAGGGTTCCCCCCGTTCCCCTTCTGAAGATGTCTCATTTGCAGACATTCTAGAGATCCTGAAACAGAGGGGAAATTGGCCAGCCCTCAACCCTTCGGAGGATGAATCTGTGTATCTTGAGGCGTTTGGCTCTCGCCCTTCCACCTCCTGGGTGTCCCCCCCCTTTGACCCCCTCATGCAGGTGGTTGCTAAGAAGGCATGGACGGCTCCTGATTCAGTGGACTCCACTCCCAGGAGACCCTCCAAGTTCATAACGGCACCAGCAGACAAACAGTTCTTAACAAAAGGAGTTTCTGTGGATGCTATGGTGGTAGCTGCTGCCACTAAGAAGGAGCTAGCTGATCCTTCAGTACCTGTCCATCCACCTAACAAGGAATCTAGGTCCATGGACAGGTATGCGGAAGCGGATGTTCTCGTCAGCGACATTTACCATGCGTTAAGCTGAACTACCTATGCCATTTTACTCGTCTTCAAAGGGACTTGATCAAGGAAGCGAGTGAAATGTTAAAGGACCCTACAGCTGCGGGTTTTCAAGATAAGATGAACACGCAGCTGGCTACCCTTAACTCCATAACCAACTCCTCCATGTCTTCTTTCTTACGCGGCTGATGGAGCGAGTAGAGCCGCAGGGACAGGTGTGGCCTTACGTAGGCATGCCTGGATGCGGCTATGCAATTTGCGGACCCCTTCAAGACGTCTTTCACTAACTCCCGTTTGATGGATCATCTCTCTTTGGTCCTCAAGTGAAAGAAACCTTGACTAGGTGCGAAACTGATGGTAAGACCCTTTCTGCCGTCAGTCCGTTTTCTACTCCTTCTAGGCCTTACCCCAAAGGCCAGAAAGGTGGAAAGATGTGGTTCCGTAAACAATCTCAAGGGACTTCGCCTGGCGACAGAGTCGTTTCCGCCAGAGGCAGAAGGGAATAACAATGGTAGACGCCGCCCTAGGGGCAGGGGTCCGAGAACCAGGGCAATCGGGAAGCCTTCTCTGACAAGCCCTTTCAGCATCCCTGAGGTGTTGCCCGACTGCCCACCTTCGGAGGCAGTAGGGGAAGATTGTCACTGTACCCAGAAGCCTGGCTATCCTGACTCAAGACAAATGGGTACAGTCCGTCATTTCGAAGGCTATTCTATCCCCTTTCTTCGCATTCCAAACCAATCAAAAAAATCCCTTCCAGATGTTCCACCCGCTCAAAGGGATCTAGCGGTTTTGGAAATTTCAAAACTGCTTGCAAAAAGAGCAATTCAACCAGTTCCAGCAGACCAGCAAGGATCCGGAATCTACTCAAGGTTCTTTTTAGTTCCAAAGAAAACAGGGGACTGGAGACCAATTTTGGATCTCAGTATCTTGAACAGATCAGTCAAGAAAACAAGATTTCGGATGGTCATGCTGCAATCCATTCTTCCCCTCTTGGGCAAAGGAAACTGGATGTGCTCTATAGACCTTCAGGATGCGTACTATCACATAAAAATGAACAGGCGCTCCAGAAGATTCCTCCGCTTCAGGCTGGGAACCAGTCATTTTCAGTTCAGGGCCCTGCCCTTTGGTCTCACCACTGCCCCGGTGTTTACCAAATGCATGGCAGTGGTAGCTTCTCACCTGAGGCGACAAGGATTCCAGGTGTTTCCATATTTGGACGACTGGCTCCTCACAGCTCCCACCAAGCATCTCCTTCTGATGGCCAGGGATTACACTTTTCGCATTTGTCAAAAGCTAGGCATTTCAATAAATTGCGAAAAGTCTGTTTTGTCGCCTTGTCGTGCTATTACTTTCATAGGCAAATCTAGACACAATAGACATGTCTTGAGACTAACACATCAGAGAATAACAGACATTCACAAACTGGTCTCACTCCTTTTCAACAACAACAGAATCAAAGCCAGGTTAGTTCTGAAAGTGTTGGGAATTATGGCGGCTGCCATACCTCTGCTTCCATTAGCCAGATTCCACATGCGGATCCTTCAATGGATGCTCTTTACTCAATGGTCATACCAGGAACTTCCAATGTCTCACACCATTATGATCACGCAAGCGTGCAAAAATCATCTCATGTGGTGGATGTCTTCCCCTCAGCTCTTGTTGGGAAGACCCTTTGTTCCACCCCCTCCGGTTGCTACTCTGACAACGGATGCCTCCCTGATCGGGTGGGGGCATTATCAGGGCAGGACGGTCCAGGGCACATGGCAACCAAACGAATGCCACTTGCACATAAATGTTCTAGAGATGAGAGCAGTGCTTTTAGCGTTGCAAGCCCTTCAAGACTCTCTTCCCTTGGGAACGATTGCAATCCAGACAGACAATATGTCTGTAGTGTGGTACATCAACAAACAAGGCGGAACCAGGTCATACCCCCTGTGTCGAAGCACTCAGACTGTGGCAATGGGCGATTTCTTCTCAGCGATTTCTGATAGCAACGCACATCCCCGGGAAGTCCAATCAAATTGCGGACAAGTTGATCAGAGCTATTCTCATGCCTCACGAGTGGTCTCTGAAAGACTCTGTTGTGAGAGAAATTTTCCTCAATTGGGGTCAGCCTTGCTGCGATCTTTTTGCTACTCCCCAAAACAGCAAGTGCAGAGAATTTTTCACTCTATTCCCTTTACCAGGCCAACCCAGCAGAGACGCTCTAGTCCAAGTTTGGCCCCGGGGACTTCTGTATGCATTTCCTCCTTTCCCACTAATCTCTCAAGTGATACAGAAAGCTATCGTTCAGAAGGCCTCATTGATCCTCATTGCTCCTTACTGGCCTCGACAGGTGTGGTTCCCCTTTCTACATCAATTTCTATTGGAGCGACCGTGGCATCTGGACCTAGTTCCAGATCTGTTGATCCATCAGTCGGGTCAGTTACATCGCCCTCCCTCTCTGAACCTCACTGCTTGGTTCCTCCAGTTCCAACCTTAGCCAGGCTTCCTCAATTATCTCACTCTGTTTGAGATATTTTGATAGCTTCCCATAAATCTTCCACTCGGAAGCCGGTGGAACCAACTCTCGAGCTTTTACAGTGGCCGAGTCGGAGCCGAGGTCAGCTCCGAACCCATCCAGCAAGAATGAAGGCGAGATAGACAACTTAACATCATTCATTAGTTTGTAATTGGTCTTTGAATCCTAATATAGGACAGGGAAGTCGGAAGTCCCCGATATCTGAAGCAGGAAAACAAGAATCTGCATTTGTCACTGCTTGATAATTCTATGTGAGCTGTTGTGATGAGTTCTTAACTTTTAAATTATTACAGTCAGATCGGTATTGCACTACGTCAAGCGAGTGTTCGATAGTATTACCACACTGTTTAAAATGCTGCCATTAGTTGACAGTTGCAGTTTTGTTCTACATGTTTAAACATTAAGTTAATGCATTGCTCTTGTACACGTCCTTTTTTGTTATTTTCAGTGTCAAACAGACACGTGTATATACTGGAGAGGCTACTAAATATTAAATAGTTGCTTTATCATAACACTCAACTTACAGCAAGAAATCTGGACAAAACTATAAGTAATGGGGGGGGGGGGGGGGGAGCAAAGGCCCAAATACAGGGACACTTTTTAAGTACTACTTTTACAAACTTAGAAAATCGATAGAATAACAGGTACGAATGTGGTATCACCAGTCCCGATACGAAAAAAAAAAAAAAACACTTGGAAGTTGAAGGGCCATATTGATTTATCGTTATTTGTCAGCTAGCATTTTGTACTTTCTTGAACTAACACGGATGGTTATAAATTACAGGGTTGATGCTGTTCAATATTGTCTAAGTGGGTTCCTTCTATTATACATGTATGACAACTTTTGAGTGGAAACTGTTAATATAAATAACTTTGGTTTTTTAACCACACCCTCAGTCTTCACTCACACATACCACACCACACCCTTTTCACTAACACCATTAACTGCATCTCTACCACCCACTCAACACCTGCTACTATCACTCACCACTGCTCTCCCACTACAAAAAGTAACATAAAAGGAGAAGAAACAAACTAATACAATGGCTCTCCTACACTTAAAAGAAGCTTTCTATACATTAACTACTTTGGTTCTTCTCTGGTTATCCATCCTTACATCCTACCACACACAACTTCATCTCACCTATCCAACTCAGTGGCAAACAGAAACCACAGCCAATACACTAAAGCGAACACACTTCCCTATATCTCCATTTGACCTTACCCCAACTCAACTACACCCCTATGTTAATCATAAACCATCAAACAAAATTAACCCCTACTTATCCCAGAAACAAAATAAAATACTACAAAAACTACTTAAGTTCTACCTATACCTAACTGTAAAACTCTCTTGCTGTGGAGACATTCACCCCAATCCAGGACCCATTATTTCACTCCACCCAGACCTAACCCAACCAAATCCTCTTTATAACAGACCAACCTCCTCTCTTCTGCTCTTAAACATTAATGTACGAAGTATACTCAACAAAGCTCAGGACCTCCATGCACTATTGGCATTATACAAACCAGATTTAGCCATACTTACAGAAATGTGGCTTAGACCAGAACACCATGATAATGAGATAACACCCCCTGGTTACAATATTATATGGAAGGATAGGCAAGGGAAAAAAAGGAGGAGGTATAGCCATTCTGTTTCAAAATAATCTCACAATAGAACAGCTTAACTACAACTCCCAAGATGTCAATGACATATAACTCATTCTTGCTAAATTAAAACTAAACTCTAGCAAACACATAGTCATAGCAGGTGCCTATATCCCCCAGGAAACAATACTGACACTATGGAGAACCTGCTACACTGGATGACTATCTCCCATCCTCATGAGACCACACTCCTAGGGGATTTTAATATTGACTGGTCTGACTTTACCAAGTACAATCCCTCTACCCACATTAAGCTACATTGGTTTACCCAAGTCATAGATACCCCCACTAGAGTTGATAAGAAAACCAAATGACAATCCATCTTAGATTGGATACTTCTGTCTGACCACACCTTGGCAAACCAGGCAGGCTGCCTACCTGACAATTTAAGCGACCACCAACCAACCTACCTTATTAGAAATAAATCCCAACACTATAACCAACCCATCCTCAGAATAGTTCACAACAAAAAAAACTTCAAAACCAAGGACCTAAACAACGAACTAAAACACTGTGACTGGTCACCCCTTAAACACCTACCCCTAGATGATGCAGTAGACTACTTTAACTCAGCCTTTCTCAAAATCCTAAACCGTCATGCACCAGCCCGTACCATCAGAGTTAAAACTAACTATGCCCCTTGGCTAACAAAAGAAACCAGAACCGTAATGAAAGATAGAGGTAGAGCCTGGGCTCAATTTCATAAACTTAAAACCACCACCACAAAACAAATATTCTTACCACTCCGGAACAAGACCAAAAAACTTATAAAACTCGATAAAACCAATTACTACAAAACCTTGCAAGACAAACACACACACAACACTCAGAAATTCTGGTCCTCAATAAATAGATTACTGTACCCAGGTAAAACCACCACGCCCACACCCATAGTACCAACCGACGCTGAGGACATCCCTACCCAATTCAACAAATTCTTCACCGAATCAGTCCTAGCCTTATCCAACACCCTAAATAGCACCACCATTCCCACTCCTTCACCAACCCCTACTACCCCTATTACACAACAACCTCCCCCCAGCTTCTCTTTCTCCCCAGCACCCACACAACTCATTACTACACTCCTCAAGAAATTGAAACCTACTACACTGGCTGCTGATAAACTTCCTGCGGATTTCCTTCAACTATCAACTGATGCCATATCTTACCCTGTGTCTGTCCTCACTAACAGATCCATATCTGAATCTAAAGTACCTAACCTCTGGAAAATATCTCATATTATTCCACTCCACAAAGGTGGGAACTCCCTTGAGCTCACCAACTACTGGCCAATTGCAATTTTATCACCCCTATCAAAAATACTTGAAAAAGTAGTACATACACAACTAATGCAATACCTTCTAGAAAATAACCTTATATCAGCATCACAACATGGATTTCGCCCCTCCCATTGTACCACAACAGCCCTATTATCCTATACCAACATAATCAACACTCACAGAAACAACGCACTTTTTGTATCCTCTGTTTTCTTATACTTATCCAAGGCCTTTGACATGGTCAACCACAGTATACTTCTCAAGACTCTATCTACCCTCAACCTAAACTCCCTCACTATATCATGGTTCAGCAGCTATTTATAAAGCCGACAGCAAGCAGTTCTATGGCATGACCAGCTATCCTCCCTTCTACCTGTATCTATTGGAGTCCCTCAAGGCTCCATTCTTAGTCCCTTACTATTCTCCATATTTACAAATCAGATAGCTGCTTCCTCTCCTTCTGCCTCTATAGTGCAACATGCTGATGACACTACTATCATTTGTGCTGCCCCTACCTTAAGCAAGCTACAAACAATAACACAACACAGCTTCACTCTGGCTGAAGCATGGTTTTCTACCATAAAACTTTTACTCAATCCCAAAAAAACAAAACTAATTCTCTTCAGCCCAGGTAGATCCCCTGCACTCAATGACTTCATCATTAACTCCAAGGACAATACCTCAATCACCCCAACAGCACACACTAAACTCCTAGGAGTAGTAATTGATAACAAACTCAAACTTGATATACACATAGCCCAAACAATCAAAAAAGTTCACAAAAAGCTAGGTCTCTTGTATAGGAATAAGCAATTCATGACCAATTATACCAAAGCCACCATTGCCAGTACCCACCTATTATCCACCCTACTGTATGCCTCATCAATCCTGACTAATCTTCGCCACAGCGAACAAAGCAAAATGTCATCTTGCTACAACCAGATTGCCAAATTTGCCACAGGTGCCTCTAATAGAGCCCACCACCGTCTTTCTCTCAAACAGCTCAACTGGCTTGGGCTGCCTCAATTACTTCTTACCACTCAACTCTCCAAAGCCCACAAACTATATTACCTCCCAAATAAAATCCCTATTTTACAAGACTTAATATAACTCTACACCACCACCCGAGCCTTAAGGTCAACAAACCAAAATCACATAAATGTCATCAAACATAGGAATGAGGCTGGCAAATCTCTTTTTGCCTGCTCTGCAGCAAAAGTCTGGAGCTCGCTTCCAAAACACATAACTTCTACAGGTTCTGCTCCACAACTTAAAAAACTACTCAAAACCCACTACTTTAACAAGTGGCTATGCCCATGTGACTCCCCAGGCTAATCCACTACATTTGCAGTGATACAATGATTCTACCAAGGATCATCTAATACTGCCTATTCTCTGTATATTAATTCTTAACTAACGATGTTCTATTCTGTTCGTATCTACTTATTCATCTCTGAAGACAGTTAAACATTTTACCTACATACAAGTGGTATGCTTTTGGAATAAAATAATTGTATCTATACATATATCTGTGAAGAAATGTAAAATATGTTCTTGTATAATATTATATGCATTTAGGAGAAAGTGTTGTAATTCATAAAATTGTTATTTGTTAGATTGTTTTTTAAGTGGATCTTTTCTCCCTGGGCTTCTGCTGAAAATGGACCTGTGTCCAGTTGGACTTTCCCGGTCAACAAATGTAAAATAAAAATAAATAAAAATAAAAATAAGCAAACTCAGTCCTAGGTCTCTTAGAGGGGGAAGGTTGGCTTCGCCTGATTAAAGTAATAAGATCTTCAGTCATTCTTATCATTCGTTTTTTAGGCATAGAGGCCTGACCATGCGGTCTGGGTGCCGGTTTTCTAGGCATGGTTCGGGTTTTAGGCTTTGAAGAAGAAGATGGCATCAGTTTAATATGCAAGTCAATAGGCCTGAATACACCCTCAGAAGCCGGTGCCTGCACAGGGCTCCGGACCCATCCAAGCTAGAGACATCCGCAGGTTCCACAGTTGAAACATCTTGCTGCATACCGGACTCCGAATGGGTCTCAGTAGAGGCCTGCGAATCTGAAGTAGCGGGTATCAGGGGCTGCGAAAGCACCTCACTGAGTACCGGCGAACTGGGCGGCCTGTCTCTGTCTTTATCTTTGCGTTTTTTCGGAATGTCGGTAGTTGAAATGCTTACCAAAGACATATAAGGATAATTGAACCGAGCACCAAAATATTTAGAAGCGCAAATATACTGACGACGAGGCACAAAACCGACAGCGAGGTATGTCGTGGTCAGGGCCTAGGCAAGGAATACAGTATGAATTAAAATTTTTATGAGGTATTTGCTTTCCACAAGAAATGCAATTATTTACTTTTACTGACATCGGATTAGAGCAAGAAAAAGTTTCCCCAACAGGGTACTTAGCTTTTAGTTGAAGACTTCGTTACTGAAACTTGAAAACGAAAATTTCAGGAGTCGGCCGACCAGCACTTGCGAACTGCTTCTGCTTCGGGCACCACACGGCAAGAAAGAATGATATAATGATGTCGGATGCATGTTTTATACCCCTGACGACCTGATGTCATGGAAGAAGAGACAGCAACCGACGTAGGACCCAAGACTTTGTTAATCAGGCCGACTGAGGGCTACTGCAAGCAGATAACCCAAATGTAATAACTACAACAGTGCAACACGGAGAACATCTTGATCTTGGATATAAAGGCCAAGTAGGATCCAAGGATTGGATCCGAACCCATACTAGTAAGAATGAAGGCAAGATAGGACAAAAACACATCAAAGGTTTATCCACCCGGGGGGGGGGGGGTGTCCCCCAAGATGTAGCTGGGCCAGGCACAAAAGCCTCCAGGAACACAGACTCCTCTTGGGAAGGGGTACTGGAAGAACAACCACTTTTTTGTTTTCACAACTCAAGAATGCCTCCAAATGAAATGTCTTCAGGTGGAGATCTCGGGGACCCTTCTCCTTCATCTAAATCAGTGTCCTCCGTGAGAGATTCCTGAGGGGAATCTAAGTGTCTCCTTTTACAAGTTCTCTTCTGAGAGACCTCAACAAAGGGATGGCCTGGTAGGTTATCAGAAGTGATGGGGGAGTTCTGAGGGACTGACTGGAGAATTGAATGGGCTGGCTGTCTCAGTGGAATGGAAGAACGAGGCTCAGAGCAAAAACCTGAAGAAGGTAAACTGATTTTAGCCAAAGGGGGTATGGATTTTCTTTCTTTAGATAAAGAGAAGGTCCTCTCCATAATCTCAAAGGCAGAGTGTTTAGGGGAAAATGAAGCTGATCGTAGAGGAGCAAATATCTCCCAAACCACCAACCTTTGTAACCCACTGGAGGATTAAGTCAGAACCAATCTGTCAAGAGCTAAAGTACCAGAGGTCAGGGATGGCTCTGATTCAGAGTCAACTCTGGTTCCCCAGATCCAGAGCCAATGCTTTGGCTTCAAAAGGCTTGGAGCCAGATGGCTCAAGGAAGTGACTGGAGTTGAAGAATGAATTGTCTTTGCATTTGACGAGGACACCCACAGGGATCTCCAACCAAAGGGCTCCAAAATAGCAGGTCAGACAGGAAAAGGAGAAACCAAAGGGGGGCTTGTAACAGGCAGGCTCATGTATCTGACAGAGGGCAGAGAAGGGATTATCCCATCTGGATCTGAGCTCTGAGGAATTTCCTCATCATCTTATCCACATCAGCCTCAGACGAACTCCTGGAAGACCTGAGAGAAGAGGTCACGGATGGAGGTCTAGAATGCTTGTGAAGAGATTCCCGCAAGGAAAGAGAAGGGAGCCCAGATGTTATCAGATCCGGTAGGGTAAGAGGTTACCAGATTTGAGACAATTTAGATTTTTGAGCAGAGGGATCCGAAGTGCTCAGATCAGACTTTTTAGATACTTTTGGAGGTGGCTCTGAGGAAGAAGCCAAAAAGATGTAGGATCCAAAGGTCTCTTTCAAGAGTTTTTGTTCTTGGGATCCAAGCTGGGCTTCTCTTTGTAAATTTTCTGTGAGGGGCTTTGAGTCCCAGCTGAAGCAGAGGAAGAAGAAGTGGAAGAGAGAAGACCCTTCAAAACAAGCTTATTTCATCTGTCTGTGAGTGCCCTGAAGTTGAGGCCAGCATATATGGAGCAATCTGTATCTAAATGGGCAGCGCCCAAGGAGTATACGCATTTCCTGTGGGCTTCTGAGTTAGGTATTTTATGCCCACAGGTGATGCATTTTTTGAAGCCAGTAGGTTTATCAGCCATACTGGCATACCTAAGAGAGGAAGCTACAGAAAATTTCAAAGAACAATAATAGAGATATTTTCACTTTTACTTTTTTTAAGAAAAAAAGAGAAAAAGGCTACCAACAGTGGTAGACAAGAAATACCCTAAAAAAGGGTAGAAAAGACAGAAGAAAGATAGCAGAGTACCAGCACTGGTACTATAGAGAAATAGTGAATTATCGGTAACAAGTGTAAAGGAAGACTATGAAAGGAAATTCACTTTACAAGGGAGGAAGGTGACAGAAAAGATTTAATAAAAAGACTAGGGAATAATTTTACCAAGAACTCTGTAGTGATGTGGCGGCACACGGGATTCTGAAGTATGTTAGGGAAAGGATGGAGCTCCAGAGTTTGGATCCGAGGATCTGGTAGAAGTGGCTGAGCTGGTTCTGAAACCCATCCGTTGAGGAATGAATGATAATAACATCAGATGCATACTTTACCTGGCCCAAAAGTAATTTAAACACATTTTCTCCACAGCAAAAAATGTTTTTAAAATGTTTAAGTTAAATTTTAAGCTGTCAAAAATAAACGTGTGCTCCCATTTAAAAGTACAAAAAAGCTGTGTGACAGTCAATAAAAACATATATTCCTAGCTTCAAATATATTTTCCTGAGCATGAATGTTTTTAAACATTTAAAGTAATATGTGGAAAGTTTTTAACAAAAAGTGAACTTATCTGCCCAGCAATGGAACAGCACAAGCCAGCAGTCAATCCTCAAAAGCCTGTAGAGGTCCTGCTCATGAAGGGCTTGGTGTCCAAACATGTCTTTTAGTCAGCTCATCTTGAGTTGATTAATGGCTTGGGGGCGTGGAAGGTGCCCTGAACCTCTGGAAGTTGGCTGGCTTATATTCTATGGAGGACATAACCCCATAATGATTAGGCTATTGCAGCAGTGATCAGTATGAAGAATATACAGTACACGTCAAGTAGAGTACATCTCTGAAGAGATTCCTTAGGATTACAAGCTAACTAGCATGACTGAATCCCACTGATGAGCACATTACCAGAGCTGTAATATTAAGTAAGAAATCAGGCTAACTCGAATGTTCTTATTCCAACTGTAATTTCCCACAGAAAGATGGAGATTAAGATGATGTACTGCACATGTGGAATGTACTGCTTCATCACTTTTTCAGCATCTTGGGACCTGAAATGTAAAACTTGTTTTTTTATATATATATATATATATATATATATATATATATATATATATATATATATATATATATAATATTTGCCTAAAAATAATGCATAATTTACTTATAAATCTGTTTATTTGGGAAATGTTAAAAGTGATAAGGAGGGTATACTGCAAGGAGATGTACTTTACTGCCTGATCCTGGACTGCGTTTATGGATTTGTTACAAGACTTCTTTTTCCGCCTCCTGGTACGGTTGTCCACTCTGTCAGAAATGGACAAAGTACATACCATTCTCCAATGCAAACTTGTTGAAGATGTAACTCAGCAAAAGTAATTACTGGAATGTTTTCCCCTTTCCCTTCTGTACATCTATCTTAGAACTGCCATACATAAAAAAAAACTATACGGAGTGAAGCACTCAAATGGGAGGTCAGTAGGACTTGCCCTATGGTATAAATTATTCCAGCAGTTCCAATTTTCAACTCTCAATGAGTTTGCATTCCACAAGTCAAAGGCAAAGTGAAATGGCCTCCATGCACAAAAGAAGAAATTCTGTGGAAGTAGTATGTGGAACATGACTCTCAGATGGAAATGCACTGCACACTGTGCTGCAGTGTGCAGAACAACATAACACTAAAGTGATGATCACTGCAATGTGTGACTGCAACAGTACTGCTACAAAAGTGTATAAGTGCCTGTCTCTAATGGTTGTGAAGACTAGTTCTGCAGTCTTACAGCTGATGACCAACATGATGCCATCCCAGTCTCACTGTCATCCAAGGAACAATGAAGGTGCTGTTATGACTGTGTGTTGTGGTACACACTAGCATACTTTTGGTGTACTTCACCTGGAACAGCTCAGGAAGATCAGAGCTGTGCTACTGGCTTACAGAGGAATCTTTCCTGGTGCTGTGTGTGTGTGTGTGTGTGTGTGTGTGTGTGTGTGTGTGTGTGTGTGTGTGTGTGTGTGTGTATGTGTGTGTGTGTGCCCGCACACACATGTGCAAGAGTTATGTAATCTTCACTTAAGATACTTGCCAGTCAAAGTTCCTCCTCCCACAGCAAGACTTCTTTTACTGTGTCTGCCAGGGGTTGATGTGTTGGGCTTGTACACTATTTACATTTTTTTTTTTTCATATTCAAGACTAATCTTCTAAAAACATACAGTTGTGGTATCATGTGTTATGTGATAATGAGATGCTATTATACAATATTGCAGAACACTGTTTGGTTGACAGAGGTTCAGCTACATACTTAACTCAGTATTTCAGCATGGCTAACTGAACAGTATCTCATCAACAGCTTGTAATTCCCAAGACAATGTCATTGCTGGACTATATATCAGATTTTGACTGTAGTATCTGAATGTCTGAGACATAGAGGTTGGAGGTATTAAGGCAAGATTGTCAAGTAGCAGAAGTATCATTTGACACTCAAATATGTAAAATACTACGTAAATCAAAAAAGTAGTGTGTCAGATATCTTCATATATCTTTGCTTATGCATGACTAAGTGGTACCAATGGAAACACAGAATTCTTAACTAAAATTAAGATGAGAAATGGGTAATTCTTTGGTACTGAAATGTCTATCATGTACATTTGGAAACCTGTTAATGGACCAGCTCACCAGATCCATTACATACTGTAGGGAACATGCTTAGGCCAGTGCTCAATGCACAGATAGTAGCACAGATCTTCTGAGCTGTACTACTGGGCACATGACATGGTTTGGTGTGCATGGTGGTACTTTTTGAATTCCACAGTATCAAATATTCAAGTCTTGCTACATATCTGTATGCTTCACTAAGCACCAACACTGCTGTGGTGTAGAGTACCATGAGTTGGTGTGAGCTGCAAAACCAGTGTCTTTGAATTATGAACAGATGTTGTATTAATTTTCCCTGCACAAACCACAACACCTTCCGCACCATGCTTCAGAATCTTGCTGCAGCACCACACTTCCTATACGTGACTCACTTGTTTTACATTTGTGCAAGATCAGAGTAAGAAGTGCAGTTATGCGAAGTAAAGGTGTAAGAGCTGGGGTGCAGACATAGGCTATGCCTCACCAATGAGTTACTTTTTTATAATTTCTCGAGCTGAAAGTACAGTTGTATAAGCAAACTTATCATAACAGAAGATGTTCGAATGGTCACTGCTGCAGTACCACTAGGTATATGGGTTATATCTTGTCAAGGATATAACAGATGGCTAACTTCCAAAGCTTCTGGACACTTTCCAGATCCCAAAACTTCAGTCAGCTCAAGTTCAGCTGACTAAAAGAACAGGTTTGGGTGCCAAGCCCTTCAGAGCTTTCATGCCAAGAGAGAGAAGGCTGAGCTCTGATAGGACAATGCTAGGAACAACAAAATATAAATAATTCAGACCCTGGCATAAACAATACATCAAAAAAAAAGAGAAACAAAAAAGGAGAGAGGATGGAGGGAGGGAGTGGCTACTGCAGCAGTGATCATTCAAACATCTACTGTTATAGTAAGTTTACTTGCACACCTGTACTAAGTTCTTCACATTGAACATTGCTGTAGTAGCTTTAGCTATATGGGTAGATCATCCTAGCTTACAACATTAGGGAGGTAGAAGGAAAGCATCCAGGAGCCCCTGGAGAATGGATCTAGCAAAGCCTGATCTAGACCTAGAGAAGGAAAGAGGGTTGTAATGCTTTTTAAAAGTGTGTATGGAGGAACAAGCTGCTGCTTCTAGAATACTTCTAGAATCCAACCATTTCCAAAAAAACATAGATGAAGCCAAGGCCATGGTAGAGAGGGCCTCGACTACGCCTGGAATAATTTTGTACTGGTAAGTATAACAAATGGTAACAGCATGAGGCAACCATTTGAAAACAGTCTCTTTTGACACAGATTGTCCCTTCTTCTTACCTCCACAAGAAATGAACAACTGATCCATAGATCTGAAAGATTTAGTTCTGTCAAGATAGTACCTCAGTTGTCTGTGGACATCCAAGGTATGCATTATCCTTTCTCCCTCAGTTTTAGGTTCAGGAAAGAAAATTGGAAGCTGGACAGTTTCACTTAATGTAAATTCAGATACCACTTTAGGCATAAGAGAAGGGTTAGTTTTCAAAGAAATCCTCTCTCTATGGAAAATGAGATAGGGTTGACTGACCATAAGAGCTTGCAACTTAAGATACTCTTCATGTAGAGGTTAAAACAATCAGTAAGACAGTTTTCCATGTTAAGAACGTCAAGTCCAGCCAGATTAGGTGGTTCAGATGGAGCAAGTGTTAGCTTCTCTAATACAAAATTAAGATCCCAAAGAGGGGTAACTGGTTTTCTTGTAGACTTCTTATGCAAAACCCATTTCAAAAACATTTTAACATAAGAAAATGAAACAACATTGAAAGAGGAGGATTTGAGAGTAGACGTGATGAAATGACTGAAAAATGAACCTCGATGGAGGAGAAAGAAAGGCCATATGATAGTAACTCACACAAATATTGGATAACTGGAGAACAATTAGTCCTGAATGGATGCTGGTTAGCTTGTTGGCATCAACTACAAAACCTTTTTCATTTTCTAATAAATCATTTTCTAGTAGCAGCCTTTCTTGCCTCCATTTGTACCCGTTTAACATCCCCAGTAAACAGATGTCTAAAGGGAATTAAGACACTATTAACCAGGCAGTCAGTTGACATTGGCTGGGGTCAGGGTGTAACAAACAACGCTGATCTTATGTAAGTAGATACATTCTGTGAGGAAGCTTGTGCTTATCGCCCTTGGCCATTTCCAAAAGAAGGGAAAAGTACAGTTGTGTACCTACCATAAATGTAGATGTCCGAGTGTATTCACTGTTGCAGTCATTACACTTGGGTTATCCTGCTGGCAGGCTACCCGCAGTCGGCCTGAATTCCAAAGTCCTGGTCCGGCGTCGGTTGCTGTCGCCTCTTCCCTGATGTCAGTGCGCCAGGGGTATAAAAGATGCAGCCGACGCCATTTTCTTCAGTTTTTCTTGCCCCAGATGTCAGGTGCCCCCAAAAGGGTAGGCTAAACATTTGCAAAATAAAAAAGCATGCACTAACATGAACATTACCTTCCTCTACAAGCAAATACACCACATAGGTTGTATAGAATAGAGAAGTACAGATAAGTCCCTGCAATGAAAGGGGGATGGTGGGAGGGTAACCTGGATTGCAACAGTGAATACACTTGAACATCTACATTTATGGTAGGTACACAACTGTACTATATTCATCGTGTTTCACTGTTGCAGTCATTACACTTGGGTTGAATCCCAAAGCTGAGGTTGGGCAGCTGGGTCTAAATAGGATTAGGAGTGGCTATGAGGCCCTGCAGAACTGCAGTGGCAAAGCCTGCTCTGGATTTAGAGTAAAGAGGTAAGTGATAGTGCTTGGTAAAGGTGTGCATTGAACTCCAAGTTGCAGCCTCCAAAATTTCCTTGGTTGGTACTCCTATGAGAAAGGATGCTGATGTGGCTGCTGCCCTGGTAGAATGTGGCCTAATATTGTTAGGCACTTATTTGCCATGCTGTGCATAGCAGAAACGAATGCAGTGTCCTATCCATTTTGAAATAGTCTGCTTTGAAATAGCCTTTCCTTATGATCCTGCAGCGTAGGCCACAAAAAGTTGCTCAGTTTTTCTGAAAGCTTTTGTTTTGTCCAAGTAGAAGCGTAGCTGCCTGTGTATGTCCAAGGAGTGTAGAAGTCTCTCCCCTTTATTCTGGGGATTTGGATAAAAGGTTGGTAAATGAATGGTTTGGTTACGAGCTACACTGGATACTATCTTTGGCATAAATGCTGGGTTTGTTCTTACAGAAACCTTGTCCGGATGAAAAATGATAAAAGGTGCCACTGCCATTAATGCCTGTAACTCTGAGACTCTTCTTGCTGAAGTTTTTGCTAGGAGCAGAGCAGTTTTCCATGATAAGAATTTTATCTCAGCTATATTGGCTGGCTCAAAAGGAGGCAGTGTGAGCTTTTCCAAGACAAAGTTGAGGTCCCATGTTGGAATTGGTGCTCTCCTTGGGGGTCTTATGTTTTTTGCTCCTCTGAAGTACTGTCTTAGTAGTGGATGAGAGAAAATAGGAGGCTCCGTATTGTAATGAGCTGAAATGACAGAGGCATGGATCTTAATTGATGAGAAGGATAGGCCTTTGTCCAGCATCTCAGTTAGGTATTGTAAAATCTGATGAATATTAGGAACAAGCGGTTCAAGTCCTTGTGACTGGTTCCAAGCACAGAATCTTTTCCATTTTTCTGTATAAGATTTCCTGGTGCTGGGCCTCCTGGCTTCCAAAATGACATCCATAACTGCTTTAGAGAGAGGTGTGTTCTGAGTGGCTATATTATTCGCCATGCAGCCAGATTTAAGGGTTTGAGTTGGCTGTGCAGGCTCTGATTGTTTTGTTGGGTCAGTAGATGAGGAATCTGAGGCAAAGTCCAGGCTGGCCCTTGAGACAAACTCTTTAGGATTGGGTACCAGTGCTGGCATGGCCAGTCTGGGGCAATCAGAATCATTTTTGGCTTCTCTTGTCTGACTTTTAGGAGTACCTTGGGGAGTAGAGGTAGTGGTGGATATGCATAAACTGTTAGGCTTTTCCAGCTGACTGATAGAGCATCCACCTTCCATGCTTGTGAGGGATAAGTCCTTGTGCAGAATCTCTGTAGTTGGCAGTTGTGAGGGGAGGCAAATAGATCTATGTCTGGGCATCCCCATTTCTTTGTTATCATGCTGAAGACTTGTGGATCTAGTTTCCACTCGTGAGGGTCCATGAGGTTTCTGCTTAGTTCATCTGCTAAAGTATTTTTCTTTCCTGGCAGGAATTGTGCCTGTAGATAAACTTGATAGGCCAGTGCTGTATTCCACAAAGTCATGGCTTGCCTGCAGAGGCGGTAGGAATGTGTGCCCCCTTGCTTGTTTATGTACCACATGACTGTAGTATTGTCCGTCTTTAGTAATAGTTGTCCTGGATGTAGTAGATCCTTGAAGGCTGTCAGGGCATTCTGGACAGCTAGCATCTCTTTTTATTGATATGAAGATGCATTTGGTCTGTGGGCCACTTGTCCTGTATACATTTTCCTGCCATGTGTGCTCCCCAGGCATAATCCGATGCATCTGTTGTTAGTGTATGCCTAGCTGTGGGTAAAGTGAAAGGCTGTCCCTTGTTGTGGTGACAGGCCAGTGCCCACCATTGAAACTCTTGTTGCAGGCAGGGAATGAGAGTAATTATTGTTTCCAGGCTGTGGCAATGTTGAGTACAAACACTTTTTAGATACCATTGTAGCTTCCTCATATGCAGTCTTGCATATGGAATTAGCAGGATGCAGGATGCCATGAAGCCCAAAGCCTGCAGAATGTTTCTTGCAGGTAGCTGGGTCTTTGTTGCCATCATTTGAAAGTAATGAGTCAGTTGCCCTTGTTTGTCTGGCATGAGATAAGCCATCTGGGCAGTTGTATTTAAGCTTGCACCCAGGAATATTATCTCTTGAGAGGGCACTAGTTTTGATTTCTTTTCGTTTACTGTGTACCCTAGGCAAATTAGTAATCTTTTTACAAACGCCAGATGCTTTAGTAGAATGTCCTTGCTGTCTGCTTGAATAAGGCAGTCGTCCAAGTAGGGATATATTTGAATTCCTTTTTGTCTGCAGAATGCAATTACTGGTTCCAGGCATTTTGTGAAGACCCTGGGCGCAGTAGATAAGCCAAAGGGCAGTGCAGAGAATTGGTAATGCATTGAGCCAGCTATGAATCTGAGGTATCTTCTGCAAGATTGTCTGACTGGGACATGCAGGTATGCCTCTTTGAGGTCCAAGGTAACTAGCCAAGCCTTTTTGCCCAGCATGGGTAGTAGTTGCTGCAGTGTCAGCATTTTGAATTTCGGAACGTCCAGGAAGGTATTTAGAGTAGACAGGTCCAGTATTGGTCTCCAAGCTTTGTCCTTTCTGGGTACCAAGAAAAGTTTTGAGTAAAATCCTTGTCCCTGCTCTTGCTGTGGTACTTTTTGGATAGCCCTCATGTCCATGAGAGCAGAAATTTGTTTTTGTGCCTCTGCCCATTGATTGTGTGGCAGGTCTGGCATACCTTTTGACCTTGGTAGGGTGTGAAGTGGAACTTGTAACCCTGGGAAACAATATTCAGTACCCATTTGTCCTGAGTGATCATGTGCCAATTTTGTGAGAAAAGTACTAGTTTTCCCCCTAAGGGTGCTGCCAAAAGGTAAGTGGTTGGCATTGGTAGAGGAAAGTCATTGGGACTGTTTCCTATAAGAGTGTGATTTGTCTTCTCCGCCTTTAAGGGTTGAGGCACCCCATTGCTTAGGTCTGTATAAGCCTTGGGGCTGAGATCTGCCTCTTGGGCGTCTGTATCTGCCTCTTTGTGGCCTGTCTGACACTGGAAAGGACCAATTTTTAGAAGGTCAGTTCCTGCTAAATCTGGGTGGCTGAACCTGTACGAAATCATTTACTGTCTGCATTGATTTTGCTTTATCCCCCATTTTCTTTAACACCTCTTCTGCCTTAACACCAAACAAAGTATCATGTTGTAATGGAGAATCCAACAATTTTGCTTTAACATGATCAGGTAAACTTTGTTCTTTCAACCAAGCATGCCTTCAAATTACAGAACCTGTAACTGTGGCTCTGCAAGAAGCCTCTAATGAATCAAAACCACATTGTAAAGTATGCTTTCCCACTTGTTCAGCTGCATGCAATAAATCCTGCATTTCCTTATTTTCAGATCATTCTGAGCTTGTAAGCATTTTCTGTTTTAGCAAAGACATTAGGTATTGTTGATATTTAAGCATGTGAAACCTCCAGTTTAAAGCCCTTACAGCTAAAGTAGCAGAGGTGTAAACTTTTTCCCCCCATCTGTCCAGTGATCTAGAATCCCTATCAGAGGGAACAGGATTGTTTGCAGTGGAAGCCTTGACCCCTTTGGGACCCTGAGAAATTGTTTCTGGGTCAGCAACAGGGTTTTTATAAAGAAATTTATGAGAATCTGGAACACTGTAGTACCTATCTGGCTTAACTGGTGCAGGGGGTAAAGAATCAGGAGACAAACTGGATTCAGAAAATACATAATCAACAATATCTAGTACAGGGGGAATAGCAAGGGGCCTGTGCTGAGGCAGTAAAAGAAAGTCTCTGAGCCTTTTCTTGGATTCTGAATAATCCTGGCTCTCCCAATGGAAATGCTCCCTCATGGTGTGCAGTGTTTCCCCAAAAGAGTAGTCCTCAGGAGGAGAGGCTGAAGGGAGAGATTCTTCAGCGTCAGAGTCCTCATAGGGAGGAAGAGAATATCCCTGTTCTGAAGAGGAATCAGATGAAATAGAAACCTGGTCAGAGGAATCATAGTCCGTATCTTGCCTAGGACTTTTATCAGGAGGGGGATGGGAACCCCTGATCAGACTAATTAGGTCCACGACCATTTTAAGCATCTGTTTCTTTGGCATGGATGACTGTCCAGGTGAATGCTGTACTTGTTTCTTTGTCTTTAAAGGTGTTTTGGACTTTGCCTTGGCTGCTGAAGTGGTTTTGATAGTAAGCTGTGAAGGTCTGAAAACACCCTCAGAAGCCGATGCCTGCTCAGCGGCTCCAGACCCATCTGAGGGAATAGTTTCCGTAGGCCCAATACCTTGAGTTTCCAGAGGCCTAGTTGTCTCCATGTGGGAGTCGGAGGCGGCCTGTGGCTCTGAGGTAGCAGGAGTCAGGGGCTGCAAAAGTGCCTCACTGAGCACCGGCGAACCGGCGACTGGCCTAGAAGAGGCTTCATCGTCGGTTTTGGACCTCGGATGCCTGTCCTCTTCTTTGTCCTTGCGCTTTTTGTGAACTGCGGTCGTCGGTTGTTCTGACGGCATTATATAGTTAAACCTTCGGCCAAAGTAATGTAAAGCAAAATCGTGCAGACACTTAATAGTGCGTTGGTTGAATCGAACGCAAAACCGACAACTAGCAACGTCGTGGTCAGGGCCTAGGCAAGGAATACAGTAAGAATGAAAATCCTAATGAGGTATTTGCTTCCCACAAGAAATACAGTTGTTAACTTTTACTGACATCGGTCTGGAGCAAGAAAAAGTTTCCCCAAGGGGGTACTTAGCTTTATTGAAGACTTCGGTTCTGAAATTCAATTTCGAAAATCTCAGGAGTCGGCCGACCGGCACTTGTGAACTGCTTTTGCTTCGGGCACCGCGCGGCAAGAAAGACTGAAGAAAATGGCGTTGGCTGCATCTTTTATACCCCTGGCGCACTGATGTCAGGGAAGAGGCGACAGCAACCAATGCCGAACCAGGACTTTGGAATTCAGGTCGACTGCGGGTAGCCTGCCAGCAGGATAACCTAAGTGTAATGATTGCAACAGTGAAACACGATGAACATCCACTGTTGCCTGGGCCAGAAGGAAGTCATCACAATGAGCTCGGGGGAATTCCTTCTGAATCTTCAGATGTACCCTGGATATCAGTAGAAAGGATGGAGAAGCACACAGGAACACTCCTGTCCAGGGAAAGGAAAAGACATCTGTCTTCTAGGCCTTCTTGCATGAAGTCGTGGAGCAGAAACTTGCAGATGATTGTTCAGAGAAGAGGCAAATAGGTTTAATTGATGAATTCCCCATAAATGGATCAAATCTTGGAAGATCCCCTGATCTAGAATCGATTCGTGAGAGTCTGCCCTCGTCCTGCTTAGCCTGTATGACACAGAGTTTTGCTCTGACAGGATGTAGGATGTCTGTTGAGTGATATTGTGCTGTGACGCTATATCCTAAGCTAACATGGATAGTCTGCAAATGGGGGTAAGACCTGGTTCTCCCTTGCTTGCTGATGTACCACATGACAGTGGTATTGTCAGCAACAACTTGAAGAGGTCCAGAGGACCAAAGATGATTCAGACAGTTGAGTGCCCTGATCGGGCAAGCATTTCCTTTATATATTTATGTGCTTGCATCTGTCCTTGGTGTACCACACACCTTGCACTGCTATCCCCCCTGAAACTGGTCACCAAGCAAAGTCCAAGGCATTTGTGGTGACTGACTACTTTGAAGCAGGGAGGGAGGGAGAAGGGGAGATTTGGGTTTAGGGAAATTTACTGTCTCAGCCAAGTAATTTCTCTTCTGACAAACCCCAGCACTGGGATTTGAAAAGACAAGGGATGTTGGTACTGTGACCAAAGAGATTTCAGATATCATTGTTTCTTTCTCATGTGGAACCCTGCCAGAGGTATCTTGAGAATCACAGATGCCATGAGACCTAAAATCCTGAGATATTCCTTCGCAGTGACCGAAACCTGAGTGGGAAACCTTAGAAATAGATCTACATATAGATCTAGTTTTTTCCTTAGGAAATACAAGCTGTTTGAATTGTGCAGTCTACCTGACACACCAGGAGCACAATCTTGTATGAAGGAGTCAAAAAAAACTTGAGTGTTCTCTTGGAATTCCAGTTTGTGTAAGAGATCTCTCATTCAAGTGAGAAACTCCTGACACTTTGAAAAAGAATCTCCAAAGATAACCAAATCACTTAAATATGGAAAAATGTGGATACCTTGTAGCCAGCAATGAGCTATAAATGGACCTAAACACTTTGTGAGCATTCTTGGTACAGTGGATAGTCCAGAGGGTAAGGCAGAGAACTAATAATTTGATTCACACACAAAACCTTAAGAAACATCTGAAGTGTGGATGAATAGGGATGTGATGATAACCCTCTTTTAAATCTAGGGATTGCTATGAAACTTGAATGAGGAAGAAGAGGACATAATGTGACACTGTGAAACTTGACACTATCACAAACAGGTAACCAAAAATCAAGTTCAACCCACAAGGTGCAAACAGAAGCAAAAATAAAAAAAACACCTATAGGAGCTGTTGCAGAATGTGTAATGAAATTCACAAAACAGTTGTGTGCTTTTGTCTTCAAAGTTCTAACTTGGGCACTATCACAAACAAGTTTATGGAAGAAAGATCCAGAACTTGCCTCCAAGCATTTTCTTTCTTTGGCACTACAAACATCCTTGAATAAAAATGTTCCCACTCATAAAAAAATAAAAACATCCTTGAATAAAAATGTTCCCACCCATAAAAAATAAAAAGATATATAAAAAAGTATATATATGCATATCAATTGGAATACATATCCCCAGGTCAAGACATTACCTCAAAATCCTTAAGCATCTTTTTATGTAGATGCAGGTTGGAGGTACTATGGTCTGTGCATCATGAGTCTGTCATTTCATTGAGATACAGTTTCTTCAACCACAGCGCTGTGAAAATAAAGCATTAAAACTCACCTCATCAAACCTAGGAAACTGATACTAACATAGTTCCTGGGGTAGGGACAAGTCTGACACTTGCAGTGATGAATCAAAGCTGAGGCTGAAGATTTAGAAACTAACAAAATAACACAAAATGAGGGGAACCCTGTATCATCTCAAAGCATTTAGAAAAGACAGTATTACTGGGAGGGAAGCTGTCCATTCACCACACTTATTACATTTGTTTCTTTTTAAAACATGAGGGTTTCAATAACATTGGTATCTACCTCTGTTTAAGGTGCTGTGTCAGGCAATACATGGGACTTAGCTCTGTATTAGAGTCACTTTTACTACCGATTCTCCCTCTCCATCCCATAAAGATCACGTCAAGCAGACTACCTCATTATCTCATTTTAAGCAAAACCTGGATAACTGGATGGGTAACAAAAAATACACTCCTGGGATTCCGCCTGTGGCCTGCTGGACAGGGACTTTGGGTGCTGACTTGTCTAAACATGAGCTAAATTTTTGGCTAGGATTATAAGGGCCTCAGGGCCAATAGCCTAGTAACTTCCTATGATCCTATATATGTTCCCACTCTAGGAGGGAGGAAATGTTTCTGCCACTCCCTGAGACAGCATGTATTGAAAGACTGGGGGACATAAAAAAAGTCTGGCTGGTTTGGTGGATATGAATTAATGGAATTACCCTTTGGAAAAGAGAGAGTTCCTCCCACTGCAATCTTCATGTAACCTTGATGAATGATCTTCAGAAACCATTTGTCTGAAACTATCCACTGCCAGAGAGAAAAATGGAGATTCAGACTTTCTGGAAGGGAAAAGGAATTGCCAGGTTGGGGGAGGGGGGATGACAAAATGCATTAAATAGTCATTCTGATTTGTTGGACTGTCCTTGGTTTTGGGCTGTTCTGGAATTCTTTTTGGAACCCCCTTGCCATTTCTTCTTAAATGTCTATCTGTATTTTATTGAGAATGTTTGTTTTTTGCCAAAACTGGATGAGGGGCTAGAGAATCCCTTAGAAAATGCAGAAAAGGAGGGATGAAAAATCGTAGAGATTCCCTGTATCAACTTACTCCACTTATCATACTTTCTGAAAACCTCTGAGGCAGAGGGAGCAAAAACTAAATCTTTACCCAAAGAAGAATTTAAAATCTCATTTTTCACATCATCAGGGAAGTTCTGAGAATGCAGCCAGATAAACCACCTCAAAATAGTACCAATGGCCATAGCCCTGGAAGAAGTATCAACTGAGTCATATAAACACTGTAAACAATGAGTTGGGATGTGTACAAAGGATGACACTAAATTATTTAAAGCAGATTTTACCTCACACTTTCAAAATTAGTCAAAATAAATTTTAACTGAAGAAATGTACACAGATTGGAATAAATATGCCGTTGGAAAAGCAAAATCCAAATGTAAAAGAAAAAACGACCAACGGAATGACACATTAGCTGAAGATAAAAAATTGTTTTTATTACCAAACAAATAAAATAGGTAAGCGCTTTTATTTTGCTTCAACAGACCATACACACAGAGATAAGAGCAATCTTTACTTATAGGCAATCCAATTACTAAACAACCAATCACATGCTAAGGGTCACAGTTAAAGGAGAAAGACATAATAAAACCACAGCTTGTGTAAAACAGTATACATATCTGCAGAAACTGCACACAGAAAAAAATGCATACAAAAAGAAATTCAACATGCAGAAAATCATCAACGTCATAAAACAAACACATAGAGACAAAAATATAAAAACAAAAATAAGCAAAAAAATATAAAAAAGTCTTTTAACTCATAAGACTATGTCACTTCAGAATGGGTCTAAGTGGGACTTTCTTGTTAAGCCCACTACCCTGATAAGCTCTCAGTCTTATCATCCATCTAACCTCCCTGGTTTCGGTTAGATTCCTGATGTCACCACCTCTAATGCTGGGATAAATTCTGTCAATAACCATGAACGTGTGTCTGTTGTCAGTACTGATCACATGTTTAGAGACGGCACTGGTGGTAGACGTACAGCGTATGCAATATAACTGTTCTCAAATTCTATCCCTCAAGGTTCTATCAGTTTTCCCAACATAAAATGTTTTGCAGAGCATGCAATAAGCAAGATAGACAACATGCGTAGTCATACAGATAGCCCCTTTCCTAAAACTAAACCTATGACCAGTGTCAGGGTGCTCAAAGCATCCACTTCTGTCTATGAATTGCAAAAATTGCAATTACCATAGGGTGTCGTAGTCCCTTCAATCCCACTCACATCATGCTTGTAACTGTCTGGATAGCACAACAACCTCTTCAAGTTCTTCTTGTTCTTGTAAAGGAATCTAGGCATGTCACCTATTATTCTTTTGATACTGGAGTCAGTGGTTAACAAGCCCCAATGTTTCCTAATGATGTTCATAGTAATTCTGGAATCTGTGGTACAGCTAAGTGGAACAGAAATGCTGGCAGGTACAACAGGTAATGGACGTACATTGTCTCCTTCAAAGAGTTCCTATAACACGGCTTTCGAAAAATTCCTCTCCACAATGACCCATCTGCTGGTCTGTTTTTAAGTATATCTAGGAATTCAATCCATGTCTCTGAATATATCAAAGAAAACTTCAAAAAGCTGGTAGTCAGATTTAGGTCATGACGGAACTCAATCAGGTCCTCAACCCCACCTGTCCAAATAAAAAACAAATGATCTGCAAAATCTGTGGTAAAATGGAATAGACCGTTGAAACAGAGAGGTGGTGAAAAGGCATTTCTCCTCCCAGGATGCCATAATCATGTTGATGTAGCTGTTGGCATTGGATGTGCCCATCGCTACGCCAACCTTTTGTTGGTAGTAGATTCTATCAAACACAAAATGTTGCTCTCAAGGACTAATCTCATACTGAGTTGCAATAACTCAAGTAGGGCTTGGTCATAACTGCTGCACTTATTAAGATACCTCTCAACATATGTCAGCCCAGTACAGCTAGAAATCATTGGTAAGAGGGACTGTACGTCCATCGCCTCTAGAAAATACCTCCTACTAAGGGGCTGTGTCTTAATGAAGTCAAACAGGTTCTGAAGGAATTGTTTGGAATCCTTGAGCACTATTCGATTCTTATCCAGGATTGCCTACAAGTAAAGGTTGCTCTTCTCTCTGTGTATATGGTCTGATGAAGCAAAAGTAAAAGCGCTTATCTATTTTATTTGTTTGGTAATAAAACAAGTTTTTATCTTCAGCTAGTGTGTTATTCCGTTGATCGTTTTGTTTTACATCAAAATAAATTTTCACATAAAAGCCTGAAAATTCAAAATTCTGAAAATCAAGAGTTACAGAAGCATACATTTTTTTCCCATACTTATCAATAATTTTCCTATCCTTGTCAGAAACAGTAGGATTGGAATTAAAAAAGAAGTTATGTACTCACCATAACGTTCCATGCTTGTTGTCCACAATCTCGCCTTCATGCTTGCTGGTTGGGTTCAGAACCGAGCATCGGTTCTGACTGGGCCTATTAATAAAGCTCAAGAGCTTCCATTGGCTTGAGGCTATACCCTATCCCAACATGCTTAGGGAAGATTACCCAGATCTTGTTTGCAAATTACTAGCATATTTTGAAATTATATACAAAATCCCAAGGTAATAGTTATTAGTTTATGTATCATGAGACAAGAAGGGAAGCACAGAACACAATTCACAATCAATAAAATTCCTCTAGATCCTCCAGGACTAAAGAATGAAGGCGAGATTATGGACAACAAACATGGAATTTTATGGTGAGTCCTATCTCACCTTCATTCTTGCTGGATGGGACAGCGTCCCTAGCACCTTCTTTCTTAGGTGGCTCAAGGGAATAAAACTCTTCAGAACAGTGGAACCAAAGGAAGCCCTGTTCCGGGAGGCCACGTGTACTTTGTAATGAGTGATAATTGTTGCAGAAAAGAGGAAAATCCCAGGATGCAAAAACCTTCCTTACCAGCCTCAGTAAGAAACTGAGATCCCTCATAAAATCCTCCAAAGCTAGTTACGAAAATAAAATTGCCAAAGATTCCAAAGACAACCACAAGGCATTCTATAACTATGTCAAGAATCTAAATGGCAATGCTCAGATCTGCTCTGAGCTAAAACAGAATGGCATTAAATATACTGATCCCAAGGATATTGCCAATATCCTGGCAGATCGATTCAGTGCCAACTTCACCCCCTCTCACCCCCTAAATGGCCCATCTCAATACTGGAAGATTGCCAAATTCCAGTAATAACGGCCACACAGGTAAAAAACGCACTCTCCAAAGCTAAGAATACAGCATCCATGGGACCAGATGACATCTCGGCTGTGTACTACATGAACTACAATATGAACTGGCACCTCACCTAAGTGTCATGTTTAATCATAGCCTCACCTCAGGTTTCGTGCCCACTGAGTGGCGCACAGCTACAGTTATCCCACTCCACAAGGGGGGATCCACCTTGGATCCCGGAAACTACCGTCCCATCAGTCTGACAAGCCTTACCTGCAAGGCCATGGAACGTATTATCATGGAACTTATAAACAAAGACATTGGCAACCTTCAAACACTAGACCCCACCCAGTTTGGGTTCGTGAAGGGCCGATCTTGTCTCCTGAACTTGACTGACTTCTTCGAATCAGTCTCCAGAGGAAGGTGGTCCACACAGCCTATCTAGACCTTGCCAAGGCCTTTGACACCACCCCCCACTCTGGAATCATAGATAAACCTACTCAGCTGGGCATTAATCCCTACGTCACCCAATGGGTTGCTAACTGGCTTACTGATAGAACCCACACTGTAAAAGTAGCCGACTAGAAATCCAGCTCCAGACAAGTGACAAGTGGAGTACCTCAGGGTTCAGTCCTAGGACCGCTCTTGTTTGGCATCTACTTCTCTGAAGTACAGGCCAACACTAAGGGACTCTGGATAACAAAGTTCACAGATGACTGCAAACTGGGAGCCATTATTGAATCCCTAAATGATGTGGATACTCTACAAAAGGGCCTTACAGAAACAGATGCTTGGTGCCAGAGCCATGGGCTCAAGCTCAATGCCAAGAAATGTATAGTTATCCCCTTTGGGAAAAAACATGTATCCGTGAATTACCATATAGGTGGCAGTACACTGAACACCGAAAGTGTGATAAGAGACTTAGGGACACAGGTGGACAGTGGTCTCACCTTCGATAACCACATCGCCACACCAGTCAGGAAATCCTTCTATGTGGCACACCTTATCACTAAGGGCTTTTCATCCAGAAAAAAGGAGGTCATTGTCCCACTGTACTCATCCCTCATTAGACCCATTATAGAATACAATGTCCCATTTGGTATGTACCTCTCAAGACATCTGCAACAACTGGAAAGGCCACAGAAATACCTCACTAAAAGAATCACAGGCCTAAAGCAGATGCCCTACGCTGACCGCCTTAAAAAACTCCGGCTATACTCTGCCGCATATCGTCTACTCAGAGGCGATCTTTGCTTAACATACAAGGCCATGTCAAACCCAGAGCTGTTGGACATGCTACACTTAAAGAAATCCCAATCCCTCAGAGCCACACGCTCCAGGGATCTAAACCTTGTCATCACAATAAGCAAAACATGCTGGAGGGATAGGTTCCTGACCTAGAGACTCCCCAGACTCTGGAATAGATTGCCCATACATGTCAAGCAGAGTACATCTTTGGTCCTCTTCAAAAGGAACCTTGACGATTATATGGGAGAAAGGAAATTCACCCCGGGGATCACGTCAGTCGCCCTGCTAGACAGGGGTCCAGGGAAGTAAATAGTGTGGGAAGAAATAGCCAGGGAAATGTTATGGCTAGGCTTGTATAGGCCCTAGGGCTGATAGCCTAGTACCAACCTATGAACCTATAAAGGTATGAGGTTTGACCCATGTGGCTGCAGCACAGATTGAATCCATAGGTAATCTTGCCTGAAAGGCGGCTGAAGTTGACATAGCTCTTGTTGAGTGGCCTCTAATTTTTCCTGGCAGTTGTTTATGCTGAGAATTATATGCATGGGTAATAGTGTCAGTAAGCCATTTTGACATAGTAACTTTCAATATTGGTGTACTTTTTTTGTTTTCTGAGAAGGAGACAAATAACTGGTCAGATTTTCTAAATTCCTTTGTTCTATGTAAGTAGAAGCATAACTGCCTGTGGACATTCAGTTGGTGTAGCTTATATTCCGTCTTGTTGCCATAGTTTGAAAAAAGACAGGCAGGTCGATGGACTGATTCAAGTTGGTCTCAGAACATACTTTGGGAAGGAATGAAGGACTGGTTCTAAGAGAGACTCTGTCTTTATGAAAAACTAAACGGGGAGGTCATATGGATAGAGCTTGAAGTTCTGAAACCATCCTAGCTGAAGTGATGGCTATCAAAAAGACTGTTTTCCATTTAGAAATTTTAGTTGGCAAGAGGAAGCTGGTTCGTATGGTGGAAGAATCAGGGTAGTCAGTACCAAACTGAGATTCCAAAGAGGTGGTGGTTCCCTTATTGGAGGCCTTAGTAAAAAGGTATCGCTCAGGAAAGCTTTGCACAATCTGTGAGACATTATTTTTGATCTCATGTCTCCTATGTGGTAGTCAGATATGGCGGCCAATCGTACTCTTATGGTAGCTGCTGCTGCACCTTCATTAAAAAGTTCTGCTAAGAAATTTAAAATTGTAGTTACGGGGGCTATGAAGAGGTCTATGTGAATCTTGGAAGCACAATAAGAAAATCTTTTCCATTTGCTGGCATAAAGCTTTCTAGTTGTTGTTTTATGAGAAAAAACTATGATGCGTCTCTCTGCAGGGGATATGTTTGGAAGCCTGGCTAAGATTGGAAGGGGAGCAGCCAAGCTGTCAGTTTGAGGGTTTGGATAGAGGGATGGAGCGTTCCTGACTGATAAGTCAGAAGATCTGGTACTGGGTTCAGAATCCATGGCTCTTCTTGGAGATGGGGCCATAGGAAGGGGAACCAGACTTAACAAGGCCAGTATGGTGCGATGAGCATTAACCTGCAACTCAACGATTTGGCTTTCTGTAGAACTTTGGGGATTAGTGGAAATGGGGGAAAGGCATAAAGAAGTCTCGGGGAGCAGTCATGAAAAGTGCATCCCTTGGTGACTCCCCCGGAGGGGGGACTATGGCAAGGTAGCTGCTGCATTTGGTGTTCATGGACGTGGCAAAGAGGTCGCAGCAGGGCTGGCCCCACTTGCAAAAAATCTGGTTCGCAACTTCCTGTTTTAGGGACCACTCGTGAGGCATTAGAATTGCTCTGCTTAATTTGTTCGCAATCATGTTGGATTTCCCCGGAATACGTGCTACAATCAGAAAACGTTGAGAGGAGACTGCCCATTGCCATACTCTTTGAGTCTCTCAACAGAGGGGATAGGATCTGGTTCTGCCTTGTTTGTTGATATACCACACTACTGACATATTGTCTGTCTGTATCGCAATTGTACCTGTTGGAAGAGAGTTCTAGAATGCCTGCAACACCAAAAGCACCATTATCATCTCTAGGTCACTGATGTGCAAGTGGTACAAATGCTCCTGCCAAGTTCCTTGGACTGTCTTTCCCAGATAATGCCCCCCCCCACCCTATCTGGGAAGCATCCATGGTCACTGTAGCTACTGGTTGTGGAAGTGTGAACGGTCTGCCCAGAATTACCTGGGTGGATTGAAGCCATCAGCGTAGGTCCTTCTTGCAGGAGTCTGTGATGATGATCTTGTGGGACATGGGTAACTCCTGCATGGACCACTGAGCGAAAAGTAACCACTGGAGGACTCTCATGTGTAAGCATGCCAGAGGTACCAGTGTTATAGCCACTGCCATAGTGCTCAAGACCTTTAAAACAAACTTTGCCTGAACCTTCTTTCTCAAGAGCTGGAGACTTGATGATGCAGCATCTGTACTCTGTCGTGAGGCAGTTTTGCTACCATGTCTTCTGTATCTAAGTCTGCCCCTATGAATGTAATATGCTGTGATGGCAACAAGGCAGATTTTTCAAAATTTATGGTAATGCCCAGTTACGAGCATAGATGAATACTGTTGTCGCTTTGGTTAGCAGATGCTTGGTGGTGGCGGTCAGGAGCTAGTCATCTAAGTACAGAAACACCAGGAATCCTAGACGGCTCAGGTGAGCTGTGACTACTGCCTTGCATTTGGTGAACACTCTGGAGACTGTAGTGAGACCAAAGGGCAGAGCTCGGAATTGGTAATGACTGGCTCTCAGCTGAAAGCGTAGATGTCTCCTGGATCATCTGTCCATTTTTATATGGTAGTAGGCATCCTGAAGATCTACTGAGCACATCCAACTGTCTTTTTCCAGAAAAGGGAGAATAGACTGCAGTGTCACCATCTGGAACTCTGACTTTTTTACGGACTTGTTCAGCCTGCTGAGATCCAAAATGGGTCTTCAGTCCTCTGTTTTCTTTGGAACTAAAAAGAACCTTGAGTAAGTTCCGGATCCAATTTGGTCTATGGGGACTTCCTGGATGACTTTTTTCTAGCAACCTTTGTCTCTCTAGGATTGCTTGATCCCTTTGATTGGGTGGAATGTCTGGGACTGATTTTGATTGTAAGGGGTGGGGAGGAGAAGGGTATGTTGTATCCCCTGGATATTATCGACTGTACCCACTTGTTGTGAGTGATGTTCAGCCAGACTTTTGGGTACAGTGATAGTCATTCCCAGACTACTTCCAGAGGTGGACAGATGGGCCTCCTTTAAGGAGCACTGGAAGGGTCTGCCAGAGAACATAGAAGCCAATCACCTAAATACAGGAAGACATGGATCTCTTGTAGCCAGAAATAAGCTGTTACAACTGCCATTATCTTAGTGAACAGCTGGGGGGCTTTGGTGAGACCAAATGACAGTGCTCTGAACTGATAGTGATTGGCTCCCAAATGGAAATGGAGGAATCTCCTGGGCTGCCTCTGGACCATGATAATGATAGTATGCATCCTGGAGATCGATTGAGCAAATCCTATCATCCTTCCTCAAAAGAGGTAGGATGGACTGTACCATGACCATCTGGAATTTTGTCTGTCTGACAGACTGATTTAGACTGCTGACATCCAATAGTGGTCAGAGGTCCCCTGTCCTTTTTGGAACTAAAAGGAACCGGGAATAGGCTCCAGATTGTAGCTGGTCAGGGGGGGTCAGGTGGGTACCAGATGGATGACTCTTTTGTTCAGCAATTTTGAAACCACTGTTGCTACAGATTCCAACTGACTGGGTAGAGTATCAGAAATATTTAGTATTGCCCTTGTGGAATCTAAAAAGGGTACTGTATGACTTCTGGTGATAATCCTTAACACCCATGAATTGGAAGTTATGGTTTGCCAGGCTAGATGGTGTAAGGAAAAGCATCTCCAGTCTGCATCTAGAGTACAGCAGTCGAGCAAACTTTCAGGATGCTAATAGAGTTTCTCAGTGAACGGCCCACGGAAACCTGGATTTTGAAGACCACCTCTGCCTTGTGGGCAACGTCCAGTCAGGCTGCTTCCTCCTCTGCCTTGGGGAAGCCTATCCACAGGAGTGCCCTGGTGAAAACCTTATGATTTCTTTTTGAACGACATTTTCCTAGCTCCTCTCTGATTCCTAGAAAAGGAACATTGAGGAGTAGAAAAATGGATTCCTATGGTAGACAAGGTCTTGAAGCTTTCCTGAAAATAGCATACCCACATCCAGGCATGACGTCACAAGGTACATGGTAAGCATTTCTTTCAGTTTTGGACTAAACAAGGTTGAACCATCATAGTGGGAAATCACAGAGGATGTCTCATTACAGCTGAGTGGCGTCTCCAGCTGTTTCTGCAGTTATCTCCTACTGTGCCTCTAGATGTCAAATATTGCCTGTTCATATTTGCATTAATAATTCCAAAACCATGTTACATACAGGGTATCAGAATATTTTATCTTGAAGCATACATGATGGCAAACGCAGTTGTATTGACATATGACCTCTGTTAATGAGTATCCATTAGCACTGTAAGGTGATAGCTTCATTTTTTAAAGGCTGAAGCCACACCCACTGGGAGTTAAAGGTACACACTCAAAAGAGCTCTAGTGGAGGGAATGAGTTAAAGCTTTCTGGAAAATAGCACAGCCACATCCAGGCATGACGTCACATGGTAACACCTCTGCCGGCTGCCCTTGATGTACCATCAGCTGCATTAGATAACAATCTCATAGCAATATTAGAGGGAGATTGTAAGGTAGACTTTTGGGCAACCTCCATTTTCTGGTCATCCATAGGTAAGCTATTTAAAAGAAGGTTGGAAATTTCCTTGATCAAGTCTCTTTGGAAACGTGTCAGGTGTGCCAGATGCTTCACTGACATTTGCACTTCAAGTGCTGTACTATGCGCCCATTTCCCCAGTCTGCCCAACACCCTTCACTGTTCAGGGGTGGACAGAGGAACTTTCTTTTGATAGTTCCTTTTTTGTGGCTGCTGCTACCACCACAACATCTACTCAGGGAAGCTTAGACCAATGTTTCCTGTTTTTAGGGGCAACTAAAATCTTGCCCCGCTTCTCTAGAATAGGCTCTGCCACATCAGGTTCCTTTCATGCCTTCTCAGTGACGATTTCTATTAAGGTACCAGGAGGTGAGACCATTCAGGAAGTCAAAAGGCTATACCCAAAAGCTTTGAAAAACACAGACAAATCAGAAGAAGTAGCTTCTTTGGACCACTCCCTTTTCTTCACCAATTCCAGAATGTCTTCAAGTGAGACATCTTTGGAGGAGTGGGACCTTGGAGAGCCTTCTCTATCATCTAAGATGGTGTCGTCAGTGACAGATTCAGGAGAAGAGTCTAAATGCTTCCACTTGCAAGTCCATTTCCAGTGGATGTGCCTTGGGGCCTCTGAATGAGACACCTCAGAGTCAGACATGGAGCTTGAAGTTCAAGCAGTTTCGAAGCTAATTGGGTCTGCCTGTCCCTGTCAACTTGAATGACAGGAAGAAGGCATAAACTTCAGCCAGAGCTGGAATGGTCCAAGTCTTCTTGGTCCAGCCAAAGCCATCTTCATAGCCTCGGAAGACTACTAAAGTAATGGGGCCAAGGAAGAACTCCCCATAACAGCACTATTGGTAGCCTTCTAAACTCCAAAGGTGGACAACTCCAATGAGAACCTCAGAACTGAACTATCTACAGCCGAAACACTAAGGTGTAGTGACAGCGCCAAAAACCTCAGCATCAACTCCATCGTCAGGGCCCTGAATCCAATGCTCTGGCTCCGAGACTCTATCTGGCCCAAATATAATGGTGTTGAGAAAGTGAGGGAAGAAGGTGAAACTGAAGTCTCCTGGGCTATTGGATCTGACCATGGTACAGCGGGGAGATTCGGAACCATATGCATTGTCTCCTTAAAGGGAGATGTCTCTGGAATGAGTATGGCCAGTGTTGATGAGTCTGATCCTGGGCCTCTCCTCTGAGATGGAGCTGGGAAGACTCCCAGCTGAATCTGTATCCTCAGAAACTTCTTCATCAAACGGTCCATATCCATTTTAGTTAGGCTTCTAGTGGATCAACCAGACCTTGAAGAAAAAGCTACTGACAGAGGTCTTGATGGTAGCTTTTGAAGAACTGGGGAGTGAAGTCTGGGGCTGATCGGTCCCAGAGAAAGGAAGTTTTCGGGGAGGGAATTCGGATCCTGAATGCAGTAGGATCTGACTGCCTCAACAGCGTAGGTACTGGACCAGAAACAGAACTTGGATCTGGAGACCTTTTCTTAGCTTTGTCTATTTTTTTTATTAGACTGTTTCCCCTTATGCTTTTCTTTTCATTTGTTTCTGTCTTTCTCTCTCTCTTTTTTCCTTAGACCGCTAACTCTTCTCTCTTCTTCTCAACAGAAGCATACACTTCTGGATATGTAGACATTCTAGACTCTATCGGAGGGGGGGGGGGTCCCTTGACTACAAGTTTTTCTTTTCTTCCCTGGAGAGCCCTTGTGTCAAAGGCAGCACAAATATTCCAACTGTCCTGCAAGTTGGAGGTCCTAGCCAGCACACACAAAAGAGAAGGTGGGTCTTGGGGGGTATCTTATGCCCACAGGATAAACTCTTTGTAAATCCAGTGGACTTCTTGGACATCAAAAAAAGGGTTTTGAAAATGTGCAACACTCAAAACATGTTACTATTTAAAGTTATGAGGCTAAGTATATCTATTATTACAATAAAATAATAATATAAACTTGGATATTGAAACAGTGTTCCATACATATACAAATACACAAACACACACACACACACACATATATATATATATATATATATATATATACACATATACATGTATATACACATATATTTAACTGTCAACGTACAAGAACACTAAGAAAGGCACTAGAAAGTTCTGTAAAGTACACACCAAAAAACACTACAATATGGAAACTGTATTAACTAACCCATCTAAATTCCTAACACTAAATACTATAAACTAACTACTAGTAAAATTAACACACTTTCTCCACAGAAAAAGGTTTTCAATTATGTACAGAAATTTAAGGGGAATAGCCAAACTTCAATGAAGGCCTCCACAAGTATTTCATCCCTTGATGGTTATTAGGTTCCTTGGTAAGTAAATTGAGTTGTAACAAATACAAATAAAAAAATCAATTTTAAAGAATGCTTCTTTTCTCCAGTAATGTTTCTCAAAGATGCTTTAAGATAAGTGCTTTAATCAATCAACTTTGTCAGATCCACTACAGTCCATGTTAACAATCATTTGTGAGTAGTACAAATATAAAGAAGTTATGTTCTTACCATAACGTTCCATCTTTGTTGTCGATTTTCATTTATTCTTGACTAATGGGTTCGGCTCCGACCTCTTGGAACCAACTCTGCCATTATACATAGCTTGCACCAGCAAAAACTCTTAAGCCAAGGCTCTACCCACAATGCCTCTGTTCCCATTACCTCAGATCAAGTTTGCCTAGTAGTTAAGAAAATACAGAAGCCCAGTCTAAGGTATAACACTATAATATCCCAGGTCTAGGTCCAAACCTCCAGGAGTCCTTTGGAGGGGGCAGGATGGTGGGATGTCAAGAATGAATGAAGATCGACAACACAGATGGAACGTTATGGTAAGAATATAACTTCTTTATCTGATGTTGTCAATCTTTATTCATTTTTGACTGATGGGACAGAGTCAACAGCTACTTTAGATCCTGGGCGGCCCTAAGGAAGGATACTCCTGAGCACCATAGAGTCAAAGGATGCACTTCCCCTGGAGACTATGTCTAATTTGTAATGAGTGATAAAGGTATGTGGAGTAGTCCAAGTTGCAGCTGCATATATGTCTTCCATAGAAGCCCTAGAATGGAAGACTGCTGAAGTGGAAACAGATCTAGAAGAATGAGCTCTAACTGTAGTTGACAGCTTGAGTTTATTTTGTTTGTACATAAAGGTAATGCAGCCTCTTAGCTATTTTGACAAGGTGACCTTTGATACAGGTTTGCTCAATCTGGGTCCTGAAAATGATAGAAAAAGTTGGTCTGATTTTCTAGAAGATTTTGTTCTGTCCATGTAAAAATGTAGTTCTCTGTGGACATCCAACAAGTGTAATCAGTACTCCCCTTTGTTTATAAAATTTGGGAAGAAAACTGGTAAGTCTATGGACTGGTTGATATTAGACTCTGATACCACTTTGGGAAGGAAGGTGGTATTGGTTCTGAGTAATACTCTTTTTTTTTTGTGATAAATGATATAGGGATGATTCACACATAAAGCCTGCAACTCTGAAATTCTCCTAGCAGACGTGATAGCTACTAGGAAAAGGGTCTTCCATGATAAAAACTTAAGGTCACAAGTAGTTGCTGGCTCAAAGGACTGTCGAACTAGACATTGTAAGACTAAGGTCAAATCCCATGGCACTGCTAGGTCTTTGAAAGGGGGTTTTAAATGCAGACCGCCTTTAAGAAAGATTTTGCATATGATGAGACATCAAGGAATGGTCATCAGACCTGTTGTGAAAATTTGAACTGGCAGCCAAATGAACCTTAATTGTAGACGTAGAGGCCCCCATTTCAAATAAGGTTGCTAAATATTCCAGGACCTTATCAACGGATGTCAAGAAATGGTCTATGCAGTTTGTGCATGCCCAAATTGAAAATCTTTTCCATTTGCTTAGATAAAGCTTCCTAGTGGATGGTTTATGGGAAGCCAGAAGTATCTTTTGCACTGGAAAGGACAAGTTATTCAGCCTAGTAATTACTGGAACTGGAGAAACCAAGCTGTCAGCTTGAGATTTTGAAGACTGAAATGCACCAAGCCCTGAGGGTGAGACAGTAGGTCCGGAGCTTGGTCCAGAATCCACAGGCAACCAGATGAGGCCAAAGAAAGGGGAACCAGACTTGATGGGGTCAGTAAGCTGCAATGAGAATCACTTTGATTCTCAACTGCTGGGCTTTCCTCAGAAACTGGGGGACCAGTGGAATTGGGGGAAAGGCAAACAGAAGTCCAGGGGGCCAATCGAGAAGAAGTACATCTCTCGGGGACTCCCCACATGGGGGGATTAGGGCAAAGTAGCTGCTGCATTTATGGTTTATGGGAGAAG
Source organism: Protopterus annectens (assembly GCF_019279795.1). Lineage (NCBI taxonomy): Eukaryota > Metazoa > Chordata > Ceratodontiformes > Protopteridae > Protopterus > Protopterus annectens. The sequence continues at coordinate 1,976,498,960 of NC_056729.1, read as the reverse complement.
CAAACAGGTTGCAGCATGGATGACCCCATCGATGAAAGATCTTCATCGCTACGTTGGAATTGAGAGACCACTCGCGAGGCACGAGGATACATCTGCTCAGTTTGTCAGCAATCAAGTTGAAGTTCCCCGGGATATGCATTGTTATCAGAAAGTGGTTGGAAGGGATTGGCCATTGCCACATCCTTAGAGCTTCCTGACAGAGAGGGTAGACCAGGCTCCCCCCTGTTTGCTGATATACCAGACTACAGACATGTTGTCTGATTGGATTGCAATTGTCCCCAAAGAAAGGACAGCCTGGAATGCTTGCAATGCTAAAACCACTGCCCTCAATTCTAGGATGTTGATGTGCAAAATTGCCCTCTTGCGAGGACCAAGTGCCTTGAACAGTCGATCCCAGAAAATGCATCACCCCACTCTATCTGGGAAGCATCCGTGGTCACTACAGCCTTGGGCTGAGAGGTTGAAAAGGGGCGACCCCATAGATTCGCTTCTGGCGTCATCCACCAAGATAATTCCTTTTTGCAGAGATTTGTTATCAAGACTGGCTGGGACATGGGGTGCGTAAGAAGTGACCATTGTGACGCCAAGAGCCACTGAAGCAGCCTCCTGTGATACCTCGGTAACTAACGTTATCATTGCTGCTATGGTTCCCAGAGCTTGTAGTACCAGACAAACAGGAACTTTGTTTTGGGAAACGATTACTTGAACTTGCGATCTTAGTTTCAGCAGCCTGTGGAGAGGAAGGGAGGTTACACAGGATACTGTATTTAATCTTGCTCCAATGAACTCCAGATGCTGTGTGGGAGTCAACTGTGACTTTTCTTTGTTGACTGAAATGCCTAGTGTTTTAGCAAGATGTAGAACGAAGTCTACGCATTAAGCAGTAGATGCCTGGAGGGGGCGGTGAGGAGCCAGTTGTTTAGATATGGAAACACCCGGAATCCCTGTAGTCTCAAATGAGCTGCTATGACCGCCATGATTTGGTGAACACCCTGGGAGCTGTGGTGAGACTGAAGGGCAGTGCTCGGAATTGGTAATGACTGACTCCTAGCAGGAAGTGGAGAAATCCTCTGGAGCACTTGTCCAACTTTCTGTGGTAATACGCATCCTGAAGATCTACAGAGGACATCCAATCGTCCTTCTCCAGAAAGGAAAGGATAGACTGAACTGTGACCATCTGGAATTTTGTCTCTTGTACAAATGTATTCAATAGGCTGAGATCCAAGATTGCTCTCCAATCACCTGCCTTTCTGGCACTAAAAAGAATCTTGAGTAGAATCTGGATCCTATTTGGTCTGGTGGGACTATATGGATGACTCTTTTTTGAAGCAGCTTTTGAATCTCTACTGCTGCTAGATCTCTCTGACTGGGTGGAACACTGGGGATTTGCTTTTAGGATTTTGGCAAAAGACTGAAGTCAATGTGGTACCTCTGGTAATTATTTTCTGCACCAGATATCCGAGGTTACTGTAAGCCAGGCTGAATGGTGCAGAGAAAATCTTCCCCTGACTGCCCCCAGAGATAAGCAATCAGGCCTCTGTTCAGGAGCGTTGATAAGGTTGTCCAGAAAAGGAATGTCTGCAGCCCTGGTTACACAGACCCCCTCTGCCACGGGGGGGGGGGGGTCTTCCAGAAGAGTCCCCCCTCTGCCCCAGGGGGAAATCACCCAAGTGTGTCCCAAAAAGACCCTTGGGTCTTCCTGAACCTCATTTTTCCACTCCTCTGACTCCTGGAGTAAGGTTGTTGTGTATTAGAAAAACGAACACCCACAGCAGAAAGGGTCTTCCCAACTTTTTAACACCTGGCTAGTGTGTCTCTGACTTTCGGGCCAAACAAGGAAGTACCATCAACAGCAGCACTGATAAAGGAAAACTTAAAGGGTTCCGCAAAATCACACAAGCGCATCCAGGTGTGACGCCTAATGGCAACACCTGTACCCGCTGCTCTACACGTCCCTTCAGCTGTATGAGCAATAAGTCGCATGGACGAATTTGAGATCGACTCCAGGGTGGCAAGCTAAGAGGTAATCTTATCTCGAACCTCGTCAGACACTGCTCCTGCAAGGATGTCTGAAAGCTCAGTTATCAAATCCCTTTGGAGTACAGTAAAGCGTGCCAAGAAGTTAAAGGACCGAATAGCAAAGGTCATTGAAGCAAATACTTGCTTCCCAAATTTGTCCATCGTCTGAGACTCTTGGTTAGGAGGACGGACTGTTGAACTCTCCTTGGCGAGTTCTTTTTTGGTGGCCGGTGCCACCACCATGGCATCCACTGCTAGACCATTAGACCAATAGGGCTGATCTTCTGGGGCTTAAAGAATCTTACCCGGTCTCCAACAAATAGGGTCTATGGAGTCAGGAGTCATCTACGTTCGCTGAATGATCAACTTAAGTAGGTCTTCAGTGGGCGGGGTCACCCAAGAAGTAGAAGGTCAGGCATAAAAAGCTTGCAAAAACACAGATTCCCCGGAGGATGGGTTTGAGGGCAGATTCCTCGGAGGATGGGTTTGAGGACTTCCAATCATCCCTCTTTTTTAATATTTCCAGGATGTCTCCAAAAGAGACATCTTCTGGGGGTGACCGTGGGGACCCTTCCCCTTCATTGCAATCTGTGTCTTCCGTTACTGACTCTTCTGCAGAATCTAGGTGCTTCCTCTTACATGTCCTCTTATGGGGTGGCTCCTCAGGGGGATATTCTGAGGAGGACTCAGAAGAGGGGGACCCTGAACCAGGGTGTCTTGCAGCTCTTGTGCCCACTGTCCAAACATAGCAGAATGTAACAGCTGCAAACCAGAGGAAATGAAAATATGACACTCCGATGAGGATCGAACCAGCTGGGAGCCTGCTGAGGCAAAAACTATCTCCATAATCTGGAAGGCATGCCTGCCCGAAGAGGGATGGGAGTCCGAAACTGAGAAAGACAACCTAGGAACCGGGGTCACAACCCGCTACGAGGAGCCTCCACCTAGAGTGGGAGCCAAGAGAGGGCTCGAAACTGCCATGGCCCTGAGAGCCATAGACGGCACAGTGGAAACAACCAGAACTGGCCCAAGGATCTCGGAAATGACAGCCAAACCATGGTCCTAGGTGTGTGATGGATCCAAAGGACCCAAAGACCACTAGTCAACTCTGGCACCCAGGTGAGGTCCACCGTCGGCACCGAGGTAGCAGGTACTAGAAGCGTCAAAGTGGGGGCTCCAAACCCTGAAAGGAGGTTGAAGGAGTATGAACTGGTGGAGGCCTTGGAGAATAAGCCTCAGCTCTGGGTGGGAGAGAGGTTTGTGAAGGTGCAGGAAGGTCTCTGGCTGCCAAAACCTGGTCCCCCAATCTGACAATGTCCAATTCTGAGAGACTCCTGGAGGAACGGATTGACATTCCTGACGGGGACTCAGGCCTAACCAGAAATGGGCTTGGTTGTTGACCTAAAAATGGGTCTACTGAAGGGGAATATCTAGTCCTGGACATAATTGTCAGATCAACTTTCGGCACCGTAGGCTGTTGTATGGAAGGGGAATGTGGAACCAAATGAGAGGATAGTGGTGGTTGTGCAGAAACTACTGTCGTTGCTGAAGAGGTCGTCGACAGCAAAGCAATGGTTGGTGCCGAAGAAGTTTGAGTCAGTTCAATGACTGATGGCACCAATGTGGATTTAGTCATTTTCGGTGCTGGAGGTGATGATACTGTCACTTTCGGTACTTTGGCTTTCGGTTCCAAAGAAACTTCATGTGCACAGGGGAGGTTGGCATAGAGTGGCTTCTTTTCTTCACATCTAGCTTTGGAGATTTTGAAGTGCCTGCCTTAGATAGGGCTTCAGTAAAGGGACACTTCAATAAGCCTTTTAAGATAAGCTCACTGTGCCTCTCTGCTAAAGTACAGGCGCTAAAGCCCTTATAAATATTACAAGTTATGTCCAAGTGAGGGGCACCGAAACAGTACATGCAAGAAAGCTGCCCATCAGAATCGGGCATCTTTCTGCAAAAGTCCTGACACTACTTAAAACTGGATGTTCCCCTTTGTTTCTCCACCTTTTCAAAAAACAGCTGGGTCACAGACACACACACTCACGCACAAAATGAGAAGAAAGGAAGAAAGGAGTTATTTTCTTTTTTTTTTTAACAGATATACCAACAATGATATAGAAAAATTACCCAAACAGGCAAAAGGAGAAAAGGGGAAGAGGATACCAACAACGGTATCTAAGACTACCAATGGTAATAAGAAAAGGGAGGAGGCTTCTTACCAACGATGGTAATAAGAGTTACCGTAAGGTAAAAGGAGGAGGGTAGAAATAGTTGGAAAGCAGTCACACACTCAAAAACAAGGTAGCAAAACTATCCAGTAAAAGAAATAAAGAGTTATAATCAAATATGGTTAGAAATGACAATGAAAATTGAAATTCTGAAGCACTTAGCTGAGAGCATCGGCTGACACATCCAGTTTTCTACATGGAAAACGAGATCTGAGGTAATGGGAAGACAGGCATTCTTGGTAGAGCCTTAGCTCGAGCGTTTTTGGCTGGCGCATAACGGCCAAGTTGGTTCTGAGAGGTCGGAACTGAACCCATCAGTCAAGAATGAATGAAGATTGACAACATCAGATATACAGTTTTACAACAATGAGAAAGGGAGAGGCATTCATTATACTTGAACAGAAAATATGAGTTTCCGGATTGGAGAGAGTGGATTAATTTCATTGGATGAAACAATTCACCTAATCTGCATGTGGGCCAGCGAGTGGATGGGTTTCTTTTAGTTACTAGCCAATGGGGAACAAATGCCCTACCCTTATTTCTATGAGTTTACCATATTTCCACTGTTTTTTTACATGACAATCATCTTATCTGGAACAAACCATACTCCCTAGTAGCTATTCCATTTCCATAGATGCTGTTCCTAGATATATAATTTCCCAGAAGCTATGTCCATTTGACAATATATTGGCTGTCTAAATTCAAGTTATCGTCCTCTGCATAGACCCTGGCAAATTATATTTCCTATATTATAGCTAGCTTAGATTAATATTTTACACATTCTGCATTTGTAAATCATTTTTGTTGATAAATATACTATCCAAGGTTTCACATAAGTGTGTTTTTAGCTCACTTTTACAGGTCATCCCATTTCAACCAGTCAACAAGCTCCTTTTGGCTTCAAACCATACCACACACCGCCTTCAAGGCACTTACTAGAAGAGGGCAGATGTGATACAAATGTGACATGTCTGGTGAGAGATATGCTTGAAGGATAGCTTCACTGAATCCAGTCATGAAAACAGTCCAGTTATGAATTAGTTAGAACAGCTATGTGTGCAATCTTACATGTCTATGCAGTAACAGATGTCAGGAAGGTTATGGGAACAGAATTGTGCATTAAGTTTGGAATGTGCTGTGCATGGTGTCTGCTTATCCAGTAGCAGATGTTAGGGTGCTAATGTGAGAAATTTCACATGTCTATGCAGTAACAGATGTCAGGAAGGTTATGGGAACATAATATTGTATTACGTTTGGAATGTGCTGTGCATGGTGTCTGTTTATCCAGTAGCAGATGTTAGGGTGCTAATGTGTGCAATTTCACATGTCTATGCAGTAACAGATGTGTTATGGGAACAGAATGTTGTATTAAGTTTGGAATGTGCATTAAGTATGGAATGTGCATGGTGTCTGGTTGTCTGGCCAACACCCAGTCACTATGCCACATCAGCTTAAGGGATGCATGACTAAAGTCATGTACAGTTGTTTACACTACTGTCCTGCCTGTATAAAAGAAGGGTTTTTCCAGACAGCAGACTGAAATCTCACCTACGGATGGACGCACTACATAGGACTTATGCTTCCAGATGAACTAATCTTCGGTCTGACTGTTCTGGGATTTCCCAGTCATTGAAAGACTCAAATGAAGTTTCATAGTTTAACTGGTGATGTTCTTTCTTTCTTTTTTTATTGTATTGTATAATAGTATGAATTTTGCTATCTGACTAAGTAAAGCATTGAAAGTAACTGAAGTGTTGAGCCTCTTCTTTACCCTTGGTAAACTTTAAGTTAGAACATTTGCGGAATAGAAGGAAAATAAAATAAAACATTTGGCTTAACCAACAGGATTCTGAAATGTTCAAAAAGAGGTTACCAAGGGAAAAGAACAGTGATAAGGAAAAACGTATCTCGGGTTGGGATGATGTTCATGTATATAGTAAATTAGCTTCAGAATGGTCTGAAACTATAGGGTTATGTGAAAATTGGGATGCATTATTAGCCTCTAGTGAACCAGACAATGTTATAAAATGTCTTAAAATTGCAGAAATATGTAAAGGAAAGGAATTAATTGCCATATGCAGACGCGGCTGGATCCTGCTGTCTGCATACAGAAAAATGCATGATCAGCTTCATATGATGAAATTGAAAACAGAAAACCTGCAAAAACACATAGATGAATTGCAAACTAAAACAGTTATGTTACAATGCCAAAATAAGTTGTTAATAGATAAAACAGATGCCTACCAGAACATAGCTGAAAGAGCTGCAATTCGGGTAGCCCATTATAAATGTAAGAGGCGAAAAGGAAAAATAAATGAGAAGAAAATCCACCGACAAGTAGTGGTGGCTGGGGTAAGCTGGGATCCAGACAAATGGGATGGGGACATTTGGTATTCCCCGGATGAAGAGGACAGTGACTCAGCTGGTAGTTCAGAACAAGATGAAATAGTGGTAACAGATGTAAAACCATCTATTAGGCGGAAAATGATAGAGCCTGTCCCATTACCACAGTGAGATGTGGCCGGTAATGCAAAGAGAGACCAACAAGGTAATGTAATAATAGTGCAGAGGGGACCGACAGTCCTGGATAAGGTACACGAAGATTACACTACTCAAGAGATTGCAGACATCACAGCAAAGTTTAAACAGCTTCCTGGTGAATCATTATTGACATGGGTGGTACGCTTGCATGATATAGGGGCGGGAACTGCAATGGTGGATCGGGATGATGCAAAGAAATTCTCTACTCTCTGTCCTGCTCCCACTATACAAGATGAATTCCGAAGTTTTTCTGGTGAAAAGAATATTACAATTTTGCAGTTGGTAGTGCAGGGGTGTAGCAAAAAATACCCAACAGCAACTGACTGGCCTGCCAATGACAAACCTTGGTATGCTTTAAAATATGCCATACAGAGACTAAAAGAAGAAGGAATGAAAATGTCAATTTTTATAGGACAGGCTGATATTATGATGAATGAAGCTATGACAACGGCCATGCCTAATTATATCATACTCACAGCCCTGCCTGCTTACAGGTAAGTTATCATGACGCTATTGATAAACCAGACAGGGAATCTCTTGTCTACAGTGGTAGAAGCGATTAGACAATTATCTGGTCTGGGTGATTGGGGACCCCAATCAAGCTCAGGGACAAATAATACACAAAATAATGAAGGGAAATCAAGCAAAGTAACTAGAAAGGAGATGTTTTCAGCTTTACTTAAAGATGAAGTAAAAAAGGAAGATATAGATGGATCAGATACACAAACTTTATGGCAAATGTATAAGGACAGGGGTTTGAAAAAAAGAATGTGAAAGGTAGAAGCAAAGGTAGAGACGGAGGTAGTAACTAACTCTGAAGGTAAGTTAGCACAACAAGGTGAAAAGGGTTCCAAACTGCATGGCGGGGTATACAATCAGATACGGCAGCAGTATGCTGATCTGTTTACAGGCATTGCAGAAAATAAATAAGACTCTGCTGGATCATAAAATGAAAACTGTAACTGTAAGTGATAAATTAGTACAATTAGCTGAAAAAACACAAGCAGATACAGACAATAATTGGTGGGCCATTTTTTCAGGACATTTACCCAAAGCAACCCAATTTTTTATTACTTATTTTGTGTTTGATTATTATATTAAACATTTAGAATTGCTGCATAGCATGCAGATTGCACAAACTTTATCCTGTAATGTATCAATATACCTGAAGATTCAATGAATCTAGGGACCGAATGTGATACAAATGTGATATGTCTGGTGAGAGATATGCTTGAAGGATAGCTTCATTGAATCCAGTCATGAAAACAGTCCAGTTGTGAATTAGTTAGAACAGCTATGTGTGCAATCTTACATGTTTATGCAGTCAGGGCTTTAAAAGGTTATGGGAATAGAATCTTGTATTAAGTTTGGAATGTGCTGTGCATGGTGTCTGTTTATCCAGTAGCAGATGTTAGGGTGCTAATGTGTGCAATTTCACATGTCCATGCAGTAATAGATGTCAGGGTGTTATGGGAACAGAATGTTGTATTAAGTCTGGAATGTGCATGGTGTCTGCCCAACACCCAGTCACTATGCCACATCAGCTTAAGGGATGCATGACTAAAGTCATGTACAGTTGTTTACACTACTGTCCTGCCTGTATAAAAGAAGGGGTTTTCCAGACAGCAGACTGAAATCTCACCTACGGATGGACGCACTGTGTAGGACTTATGCTTCTAGATGAACTAACCTTCGGTCTGACTGTTCTGGGATTTCCCAGTCATTGAAAGACTCGAATGAAGTTTCATAGTTTAACTGGTGATGTTCTTTCTTTTTCTTTTATTGTATTGTATGATAGTATGAATTTTGATATCTGACTAAATAAAGCATTGAAAGTAACTGAAGTGTTGAGCCTCTTCTTTACCCTTGGTAAACTTTAAGTTAGAACATTTGCAGAATAGAAGGAAAATAAAATAAAACATCAGGAATCACACTAACCTTTTGATCAGTGACCTTCATACAGTAAACAACTTACAGCAGGAGAAAACCATGAACTAATAAACAAGCATAGGAAACATGCATAACATGAAAATCCCATCCTCACACAGGACTACTTTAATTGCTACACTACAAGAAATAGGTTTGGAACTTGCGTCAGTAACTTGCACACTCATGGTTAGCTACTGTGATGGACTGAAATGGTTTTATTTATTTTCTTATTCTGTATTGTTTAAAACTAATTTGAAACTAGTTTTACCCACCTTTTTGGTTTTACTTAATGTTTAGCATTTTAGATTCTAGTCTTTAGTTCTGCAGTTTTTTAGTTGTTTATTTTTTTCTGGTTTTACTGTTGCTCTCTCATCTCAACATACAGCTCCCAGATTTGGTACCTACCTGAATTATTGGTGCCTCCTCTATCATCACCATTTGTTCATTTATTAATAACTGAAAATTGGTCTGTCTACAGTTGCTAACTCAGATTCTGGATGTAATAACTCATAGTTTTTACTGTATAAAAAAAACACATGGAAGTGGCTTTAAAAAAGATCTGGAACACGTTTCTGAAAACAGAAACAGTTACAGCCACAAACCTGATATGACAGATGGTACCTTAATGCTCACTTCATAGTTTACTCTGGACTTCACTGATTTACTGCTTGGACATGAAAAAACTCAGACTTTAATATAGACTGAAAGCACTTGTTATTGACTGGTTATTTTTTAAAACTAACTACACTGCACCATTGATGGAAACCAAGTCCAAATAACAAAAGATCAACTAACAGCAATATGTCCATTAAAAGTGGGTTCATTGCTTCTAGTTCTACATGTTTCTACTTTATGAAGTGAATGCATGTTGTTTTATCAAAGACAGACAAAAGTTTTAAAACTGTTTTAATGCACTGAAATCTCCACACTCAAAGCCTTGTAAAAGAAGGCTCAAAAGATATAAAGTGTTAGCTTAGATAAGACAGGCAACACTCTCTTATCTAAACCAAGAGAAACGACACTTGAAAAGATCTGAACACAACATTGCCTCTAGCCCAGTAAAAGCAGGATAAAATAGTTCCTTACTGAAATTTTGACACTCAAAATGCCGAGTGCCGACAAGTTGAAATAAAAAGACGAAAAACCTGGAGAACAGGGAATCTCAAAAATTGTTCTTCTCTTTAAAACTTCTTTGTGTGTGCGTGGGGGGGGGGGGGCAAGCCCCCCTGCACCCACCCCCCCAGGTGGAGGCAACCTCCCACATCCCCAAACTTATATATACCAACTCCAAGATAACCATGCCTCAGAAAAAAAGGAATATTCTGAGAAATGGCATCTAGTCTTGGTATATACAAGTCTAATGTTTCAGCCAATCAGTCTCCACATTTCATGACTAGCTCTACTGGGTCCTGACATTTCAAATGGATACTGGATAAAAAGAAAAGTTATGTACTTATCTTAACGATACCTCCATGTTGTCTGATTTTTGTCCGGTTCAACTGTGGGTTGTTGGATCCAATCGGATCCGACCTCGGCACTGATCTTGAAGTTTTTTGGTTCCAGAGCTCTGACTCCTCCCCTACCTGTAAGTCCCTGGCCTCCACCCTACTACCTCAGTTCGAGTTTGCCCCCGATGAATAATATATATCAAAGTACAAGCAAGAAAGCTTACTCTAATGAAAAAGGGTCTTATTTTGGTTAATTTCTAAGTGATATACAACAGGCCATGACATTATTATACAGCACTGGCATTAGTGACTGCTTTTTGACAGGGACTGCCAAGGTCGACCGGCCTTCAGAGTCTCATTAGTGACAACATGGCAGGAGGCAAGTGGGAAGGACGTTGAAATGGATGAAAATCAGACAACATGGATCTATCATTATGGTAAGTACATAACTTTTGTATCCAGTGTTGTCGATTTTTGTCTGATTCAATTGTGGGAAAGATTACTAAACATATAGTCCCAGGTGGTATCAAGGAAGGACATTTCAAAGAATGGCGGAGCCAAAGGATGAAAGAGATCTTGATTGTTCATCTAGTTTATAATGTGACACAAATGTATGAATTACTGACCAAGAAGCAGCTGCACAAATATTATAAATAGGCTGTAGACTTGGCCACAGTCCTTGTGGAGTGACCTATAGGCTTAAATTGTAAGGGTAAACCCTTTTTATGGTACACAGATCTAATACAATCAGATAGCTATCTAGACAAGGTAATCTTAGCCACCGCTTTGCCCAATTTTTGTTTGGAGAATGCCACAAAAAATTGACCAGACTTCCTGAAAAGCTAAGTTCTTTTGAAGATAGAACCTCAGTTGGTGATGGACGTCCAGCAAATGATACATGCATTCACCTTTATTACAAAATTGTGGAAAAAAAAACACTTGGTACATTTATTGCCTGATTTAGATTAGCTTCAGATGTCACCTCAGGAATGATGGAAGCATCAGTTCTCAGTGAAACTCTATTCTTATGAAAACCAGGTAAGGAGATAGTACAGTTATGTACACTTACCATAAATGTAGATGTTCGAGTGTATTCACTGTTGCAGTCATTACATTTGGGTAATCTGCTGACAGGTTTCCCTCAGTCGGCCTGAATATCAATGTCTTGGGTCCTGCGTCTGTTGCTGTCTCCTGTTCCATGACGTCAGGGGTATAAAACATGCAGCAGACGTGATTTTCTTTAATTTTTCTTACCTCAGATGTCAGGTGCCCCCCCAAATGGGGAGCAAAAAAAAAAAAAAAAAAAAAAAAAAAATATATATATATATATAAAACAATATATAACAATGCAATTGTAATAACATAGACTTTACCTTCATCGAAAAGCAAATACACCACAAAGGCTGTAGAATATAGTGAAGGAAAGAGAAGTTCTAGAAAAAAGGGTGATGGCGGGTGGGTAACCTGGACTACAACAGTGAATACACTCGAACATCTACATTTATGGTAAGTGTACACAACTGTACTATGTTCTTCGTGTTTCCCTGTTGCAGTCATTACATTTGGGTAGAATCCCAAAGCTATGGATGGGAGGCTGGAACTAAGTAGCCTTAGGAGCGGCTATAAGGCCCTGCAGAACTGCAGTGGTAAAGCCTGCCCGGGACTTAGAGAAGAGAGGCAAATGATAATGCTTTGTAAAAGTATGAACAGAGCTCCAAGTAGCAGCTTCTAGAATATCTTTGGTTGGCACCCCTCTGATAAAAGCTGCTGAGGTAGATGCCACCCTGGTGGAATGTGACCTGATACCCTTGGGCACCAGTTTACCATGATGCAAATAACAGAAACGAATGCAGTGACTTATCCATTTTGAAATAGTCTGCTTTGAAATAGCCTTTCCCTCTGATTCTGCAGCAAATGCCACCAGTAGCTGCTCAGATTTTCTTAGAGATTTGGTCCTGTTTAAGTAGAATCTTAGTTGTCTATGTACGTCCAAGGAATGCAGATTCCGCTCCCCCTTGTTCTGCGGATTTGGGTAGAAAGTTGGCAGGTGAATAGTCTGGTTAAGAGTTACACTGGATACCACCTTAGGCATAAAGGAAGGGTTGGTCCTGAGGGACACTCTGTCTGGGTAAAATTTAATAAAAGGCTCCACAGCCATGAGGGCCTGTAGCTCTGAAACCCTTCTTGCTGAAGTGATTGCCAGAAGGAAGGAAATCCCTACGCCTCTTTTTTGATTCTGAGAAATCTTGACTCTCTCAATGAAAATGTTCCCTCAAAGTATGCAAGGTTTCCCCAAAAGAATAATCTTCAGGACGTGACGCAGATGGGATGGATTCCTCTGCATCTGAATCCTCATAGGGTGATATAGAAAATTCCTGATCAGAAGAGGAATCAGAAGAAATAGAAACCTGATCTGAAGATTCATAATCAGTGTCTTGCCTAGGCCTCTTTTCAGGGGGGGAGGGTTGGGAACCCCTGATCAAGGTAATTAAGTCTTCAGCCATTTTGACCATCTGTTTTTTGGGCATAGAGGCCTGAGCACGTGGCTCATGCATTGGTTTTTTAGCCTTAGAAGTTGCTTTTGTCTTTGTTCTTGAAGCTGGCATCGGTTTTATATAGAAATGCTGAGGCCTGAAAACACCCTCAGAAGCCAGTGCCTGCTCAGCGGCTCTGGACCCATCAGAGGGAGAGACATCCGCAGGTACACTACTTTGAGAATCTCGCGGCATGCCGGACTCCACATGGGTCTCGTTATAGAGGCCTGCGACTCGAAAGTAGCAGGTATCAGGGGCTGCGAAAGCACCTCACTGAGTACAGGCGACTGGCTTAGGAGAAGCTTCATCATCGGTTTTGGACCTCGACTGTCTGTCTCTGTCCTTTTCTTTGCGGTTTTTGTGAACTCCGGTAGTCGGATTGCTATCCGATGACATTTCAGGGTAATCAAATCTGTTTCCAAAATGTTTTGAAGCAAAGATATACCGATGCTTAATAGTGCGTTGGTTAAATCTAGCACAAAACCGACAGCAAGGCACGTTATGGCCTGGGCCTAGGCAAGGAATACAGTACAAATGAAAATCCTTATGAGGTATTTGCTTCCCACAAGTAATGCAATTATTAACTTTTACTGACATCGGTATGGAGCAAGAAAAAGTTTCCCCAATGGGGTACTTAGCTTTAATTGAAGCCTTCGGTTCTGAAACTCGAATGCGGAAATTTCAGGAGTCGGCCGACCGGCACTTGCAAACTGCTTCTGCTTCGGGTATCGCGCGGCAAGAAAGACTAAAGAAAATGGTGTTGGCTGCATGTTTTATACCCCTGATGACCTGACGTCATGGAAGAGGAGACAGCAACCAACGCAGGACCCAAGACTTTGATATTCAGGCCGACTGAGGGCAACCTGCCAGCAGATTACCCAAATGTAATGACTGCAACAGTGAAACACGAAGAACATCTGCAGGAAAGTGCTTGCATCTCTGATATACGCTTAGCTGAAGTGACAGCCAACAGAAAAAAATTGTTTTCCAAGACAGGAATTTCAAATCCACTGATGCTGCAGGCTCAAATGGAGGCCAGGTCAATGCTTGCAAGGAGCAGCAGGATCTCTGATTGGGGGCTGAAGTAGGAAAGTTCTCTTTAAAGAGGCTTTGGATGTCTTCAGTAAGGCTATAGAAGAGTTGTTCTGGCCTACATGAAAACTAAAGATGGCTGCCAACTGTGCCTTAACAGATGAGTAGCTACATCCATTGTGAAGTTCTGATAAAAATTGTAAAGTGGAGGGAAGAGGAGCTGAAAAAGGGTCTAGGCTTTTGGATGATGCCCAATTAGAAAACATTTCCATTTGCAGTGGTACACCTTGGTGGTGGCCTGTTTTTAAGATTAATTGATTCATACATTCATAGATTGTTACTAGGCTAATGACCCAGGGGGCCTTTCTAAGCCTAGCCAAGTTTTTCCAAAAGAATAATAATGTCATGTATCCAAAAAGGACATTGAGGGCCAGGCATTTATAAGCTACCTCTGTCCAAAAGGGACATGGGCATCAGGACCAGTGTAAATTTCCTATTCCTCATCCACTGGTCTAGGTTCTGCTTAAACTGGATAATAGATGAACTATAGGAAACCTGTTCCATAGAAGGGTCAGTCTCTGGGACACATATCTGTCTCTTCAGCATGTTCTGTTTAAGTCACAGACAAAATTTAGGTCTCTAGGCCTTTTATTTCTGGTACTCTGACTTACGAAAATGTAGGAGATTCATAAGTGTGTGGTTTGCAGATATCTTGTAAGCCAGGCATAGATCATCCCTCAGAAATCTATGGGAGACTAAGTTGAGGGAAAGGGCTTTAAGGACCTCTACATTAGGAAGTTTGTTACTGTTAGAAAAATGTGTATTTGAATATATGAGAAATGCTAGTTTAAAAGCAAAGTAGTGTATAATGCATTTTATTCTATTAATCATATAGTAGAGAGGATTAATTCATGTTTAAATGTAAAGTAGTTTTGAAACTGCAGTGTGGCTTGAAGCAAGCTGACCCTCGACCCTGGCAGATGCTAGCTTGGCAAGTTTTAATGTTTATGCTTTTCATAAGTGATTATCTGGTGGGTCAGGAAATTAAATGTGTGAAATAATGAAATCTTCTGCTCTTTCCTGCTGGGATGATTTGGCCTTGTATATGTATTACTGAGATAGCATGCAGCTGTGTGAGAAAGTGTAACAGAGAACAAAGATGTGTATTAAAAGACTGAATCTGCTATTGTACTCGAACTGATATGAAACCTTGAAGAAGTAACTTTACAGAAAGACATTATGTCTGACCAGGTGGATAGCAAGGCCGTATTGTTACCAGAGGAAAACTTTTTTAAAATATACAGCATCAGCAGTTTTAATGAATAGAGGACTGTAAGCTAAAGTGATGTAGATGCCCTGTGACATACCACGTCAGTAAGGTGGGCACAGCTTGAATGTTAAACCTATATAAAATTGTGTGCTTCCTGTTTCATGTTAGACAAAATTCTGTACTTGTACTTTTTTTGCCTCCTGGTGTACACTAGTAAACTTTTGAATCTGAACCTCCTGTGTATTGAATTCTTGATTTTATTTAACAGTTTGGTCCTTCTTAGCTGGAATTCCCTCGGACAGCTGCAGATCAGAGTCTACCGGTGGTCGAATACTGCGCAGGAGAAGTTACCGAAATGGTTCTTCTTAGGTGAAAAGACCTCCGACTGAATTGTCGTTTAAAGAGGCTGGCCACTTTCTGATCTGTGGCCGAAGAGCAGATATTGGACGATTCAATACCAGAGGCTCAGGTAGGAAGAATTTGCCTTTTTTCTGTTTTAGATCAGGGACTAGGTTACAGTATATTGTTGTCAAGATTTGTTTTGCAGATCAGGGACAAAAGGAAGTACTGTATATTTGGTCATAGATCAGGGTAACAGAATAAGGTAGGCAGTTATTCTAGATAAACTGTGAACAGGAACTGAGAATTTGATATCACGTGATAAAAAAAGGGTTACGTAACATTTTCTTTACTATGGGAAATCAGTGCACTAAAACATCGCGAGATCCACCTCTAACCAAAGACGCAAAATACATGCAATCACAGCGTTCCGATAACATTAGGTATTATACGAAATGGGTTAACAAATATGAATTTGATGGTAAACTAGATAAAACTTCACTAGTTAAACTCCTTAAGCAGCTTAAATCTGATGCAGGAGGTCAGGCAAAATAGTAATGCCAATTAGGCATTCCTCAGGCACACAGGTGGATTGAGGAAGCAAATCATAGAGAACAGAAGCTTAAAAATTCAAAAACATTGTTTTTAGACAAAGAAGATAATAACTTGGTAATAGCAACAGCTCCTCCTCCTCCTCCCTTGCCTCCTCCCTTACCCTTTTCAGGATATGAAGCGAGTGGACAGGCTGGTCCGCCTCCGCGTTATCCTGAAGTTTCAGCAAGACCACAACCATTTGTTAGAGATCCTATTGAAACTAGGTCCCGAACAAGTAACACACATAGAGACACGGAATCATATCAAATAGAGAGAAACCTACAGGATGAGAGTGAGGAAGAAATATGCCCACTTATAGAAGTTCCAAATCCTCAGGCAGGACAGGAAGGGCAAAACCCAACACTCTTAGTATATAGACCATGGACACCAGAAGATATCCGGAAAGCTACTGAGGGAATCCCCCATCCGAAAGTTAATTTTACGAAATTTTTAGAAGATTTACAAGGCATGAGGTTGAGTTACCACTTGAATGGGGAAGAAGTAGAAAAAGTAGTAAGACAAATTATAGGTCCAGATTGGCACACGATTTGTGGCACCTGGAATCCTCGTAATGCAGAGCTTAAACCACTCCCACATAGTGAAGCAGAGTTAGACAACAGAGTGAAAGGTCTAACAAACCGAATCTCTGAGAAATGGAAACCTAGAGCAGACTGGACTTGCATTAATCAATGCATACAACAGGAAAATGAGACAATAGATGGGTACTATGCTAGATTATTAGAATGTTTTAATAATCATAGCGGTATGTCGGTTCCTGAGAACCAAACGAATGATTCCCCATATGAACAACAATTGAAAAATGCATTTTTGAAAGGTTGCATTGCACCTATTAGTAGTTTCATTACGAAGCATATGATAGACCATCGAACAGGGAGGCTACTAGCCTTACTTGAATATGCTAGACATGCTGAAAGACATTTTAAAAGTAAAAAGAAAAAGAAGGCGCAAGTCTTCACTGCTGAAGACGGAGCTGAAGTATTTGTGTTACAGTCAGGTAAAAAGGGCAAGAAGAATGCCCAGGGAAACAAACAGTCTGACAAACGATCAGAAGATTTTGAGGAGAGAAAAAAGAGAGGTGAATGCTTCAAGTGCGGGAAAAAGGGACATCTAGCAAGGGGTTGTAAGCAAAACAAAAAGGTAATTTCAGAAGATAAGGGAGATGAGGACTGACTATATGATAGTGAAGATACATCATGTGAAAGTCAAAAATCATCAGGAAAAGTTAATAAACAGAAAACAAATGTAAATGTGATAGAAGGAGTAGAAGAAGTGCAAGTAGATATGGAGGATGAAGAAAGTGAAATTTTGGACTTAGCATTATTGAGCTTAGAGCTCTACTTAGCAGATACGAAACCGGAAGTTACACTTCTGGTGGAGGGAAGGGAAGTCAAATTCCTGTGTGACTCAGGAGCGTCACGGACTTTGATACACCCCTCCAAGTTACCAGAACATTCCGAATCACCTGATTATATACTAGTAAAAGCAGCAAATGGACAGCTATACAGGGAACCACTTTCCCATGATATAGCAATAACTGACCCTGTTTAAGGTATGACCCAGAGAAGTAAAATTGTTGTTTCTGCAAAGTGTCCAGTAAACATATTGGGCAGGGACCTTATGCAGATATTTGGCATAGCATTAGTTCCAATTGTACAAGGTATGAAGGCACAGAGACAAATGGATACCTTTGTAGTGCGATCGGAGGGTGAAACTTTTTACTGGTACAGCCAGGACCTAGTCACGACTGGTCCAGGGGCAGTAACCGAGGAACTGATGAACATAGCCATCAGTAAAGCCCCCTCCCTTGACACTGATCAACAGCATTTGTTACACTGTACTCTATACTACTGTACTACACCACGACCTGATAGAGAGTATGAGCAAGAATTGTTCAGAAATCGAGCAACTAGATTGGTTTTGCGTACTTTGTACTGGGATACTGAGGGGAACAGTGTAGTTAGCTGTTCATTACCTCAAGAATTCCTTGCATTATATAGCTCAAATCGATTACCACATGTCAGCTTGACAAAGAACAAAAGTGTAAAATGGGCAGACTTAGGAGAAAAAGTAACAAGATGGGAGAAACAGACTGATTTAGAACTATCAGAACAAGGGATACAAAAACAAAAACTGAATTGGTTGACACAGACACATCCAGCTGTACACTTGCAATCTAGCGAGGACAGCTGATTAGCATTTTTATTAGAAGAAGAAGAAAAGGCCTTATGTGAAATTCCAACAACTCTTTGGTCAACAGGCAAGTCAGATGTAGGACTTATTCGAACAGCAGGACCAGTTACAATTACCCCAAAGTCAGCTTTTAGACCGCAGAAAAGACAATACCCTTTGAGAAAGGATGCAGAAATAGGAATTAAGCCTATAATAGCAGCATTACTTAAAGAAGGAGTACTGGTAGAATCTCCTGATTCACCATGTAATACACCCCTATTTCCTGTTAAAAAAGCAAACGGGGAATGGCGGATGGTACAAGATTTACAAGCTGTAAATAATGCAGTAATACCTAGAGCACCTATGGTGCCAGACCCACATACTTTGTTAAATGATTTAAAACCGCAACAGAAGTATTTCTCTGTGGTAGATATCAGCAATGCTTTCTTCTCAATACTTATACATCCTGATAGTCAATATTGGTTTGCATTTACATTTCAGGGTAAAATGTATACATATACTCGACTACCACAGGGATATTGTGAGAGCCCAACAATATCTGCACAAGAAATGGCTAGCAACCTGGCAGGGTTTACCCCACCGGGAAATAGTCAAATTCTACTTTATGTAGATGACATCTTGCAAGCAGCCCCCACCCAGCAACAATGCAGGGAGGATACTGTAGCGTTATTAAAATTTTTAGCAACACAAGGACACAAAGTAAACAAGAGTAAGTTACAACTTTGGAGAAAACAAGTTAGATACTTGGGATATGTAATATCCAATGAAGGTAGAATATTAGACGAGGAAAGAAAAACAGCGATCTTGCAAGCACCCAAACCAACAACCAAGAAGGAAATGATGTCTTTCTTGGGTACAACTAATTTCTGTCGTAGCTGGATACCAAATTATGCTTTGGAATCTGCTCCACTGACTGACTTGATATATAAAACACCAATGGCAGCACAAGATATCTTACAATGGACACCCGAAGCAGAAGCAGCTTTCTGCAGGTTGAAGCAGTTGATAGCTTCTTCATTAGTTTTAGGACTTCCGAATTATCACAAACGGTTCTTTCAGACCGTAGATTGCAAGCAAGGATATATGACGTCAGTATTGACGCAACAACATGGGGATAAGCAACGCCCCATAGCCTATTATTCATCACAGTTAGATCCAGTGGCGCGATCTTTGCCTCACTGTGTACAAGCAGTAGTTGCAGCTGCAATGGCAGTACAGGCTTCGGCCTCAGTGGTGTTATTCCACCCCCTCACATTGAGAGTGCCTCAAGCAGTTGCAATCATTTTACTGCAAGAAAAAGTGGCATATCTTTCTCCTGCTAGACATCTTTCATGTATGACTATACTGCTGAGCCAACCTCATATGACAATTGAACGATGTACGACATTAAATCCATCAACATTACTTCCAACTCCTGCGGATGGCACACCACACAGCTGCCTGCAGGAAATTGAACAGTTAGCTTTACCTAGACAAGATCTCACAGATATGCCCTTGGATAATGCCGAGGTGACATATTACGTGGACGGCTCATGCAGAAGGGGTCCTACAGGGAAGAATCTGGTAGGGTATGCAGTAGTTACAGACACTGAAATTTTAGAAGCCCAATCCTTACCACACAACTTATCTGCACAAGCAGCAGAATTAATAGCTTTGACAAGGGCATGTACTTTAGCAAAAAACAAGTGTGTAAACATATATACTGATAGTCAGTATGCTTTTTCTACAGTACATGTATTTGCGCAACAATGGAAAAATAGAGGAATGATAACATCTAGTGGAAAACCTATTAATCATGAGCAATTTATTTTGGAGTTATTAGAATCCATCCAGCTACCTACCAAAGTAGCTATTTGTAAATGTGTAGCTCATACGAAACAACAGGATAAGATTTCGAAAGGCAATGCACGAGCTGATGCAGCTGCAAAGCAAGCAGCCTCAGACTCAGAAACTTTACTTTTGAATGAGGAATTACAACCCTCTGAGATTTTAGATTTAGACATGTTAAAAACAATGCAGAAGCTTACTACAAAAGCAGAAAAACAAAAATGGGTAAAACGAGGTGCAATTCTTGAGAATGGACTGTACATTTCCAAAGAGAGAAGACCAATATTGCCGTCTAATTTATTTAGATATGCAGCTTTGTTGAGCCATAGGCAGTGCCATGTCTCAAAAGGGGGGATGGTACAGGTAGTAAACCGAATATTCCAAACATATGGATTCACAAATTACACACAAAAATTTTGTGCAGCTCGTCATACTTGTAACAAGCACCATGTACAAGGGGCATTTAAAACCAAGCAAGGAAGTTTTCCTATACCACCATACCCGTTCCATACTATTTGTATGGATTTCATAGAATTGAATAAGTGTGAAGGGAAAAAGTTTTGTTTAGTTATTGTAGACATGTTTTCCAAATGGGTAGAAGTTTTTCCAACCAAAAACCCAGATGCAGCAACAGTGGCGAAAGCCCTGATAAAAGACGTAATCCCTAGATTTGACATTCTGGAAAGGATTTATAGTGACAATGGCACTCATTTTGTAAACCAGACAATTCAGCAACTTGGGAGATTTTTTGGTATCTCCTTAAAGAACCACTGTGCCTACCACCCACAGTCAGCAGGACTGGTGGAAAGGTACAATGGTACCCTCAAAAATAAGCTTAGGAAGCTAGTTGAGGAGACTCAAAAGAATTGGATACACTGTCTGCCTTTGGCACTGCTGAGTATGAGAATGGTTCCAAATGTAAAGGGTTTGACTCCCTTTGAAATGGTTTTTGGGAGAGCATATTATGTGCCTCAGTGGAAAGCTCTCATGCCTGCATAGCAAGAGGCCGACAGTTCATTAGCTAGTTATATGAGGAAACTGTTAACAAATAAATTTGTTTTGCAGTTTAACTCTTTTTCAGATAAAGAACAGACCAGACCGGTGGAAGCAGTCTTGGCCCCTGGGACGTTTGTGTGGCTGAAAGTGACGAAAAGGAAGAACTGGGCGAGTCCAAAGTGGGAGGGACCATACCAGGTTCTGTTGGCAACGCCTACTGCAGTTAGAGTGGCCAAGAGGACATCCTGGGTTCATTTGACACATTGCAAACCAGTAAAGAACTTTCAACTTGATAAAAACTTTGTGACTGATACACAACCAGACCAAGATGGCCAAAAACAAAGCGAATAGAAATTTAGATCAACCCCAGAGATGTTGCATAATCATTTTGTTGAGTACATTTATTGACTGTAATTGTGACAATTTTCCTCTTGTTGTGGTTTATCCTACACACAACCACACAAGTGAAAGTGGGAAGGCGTGATGAAACGTCTATAGACTGGCATCCAAATTTTAATACATACCTAGCCATGAAACGTGTATATGCAGAGACTATGAACATTTCAAATTGCTGGGTTTGTACAGCTATACCAACAGCATATGGAGGAATGATAATGTCCGCTGTCCCTTTGGGGATAAATGAGACTTGGGAGAATTTACTCTTTGATACAGGAACTGTCAGATCACAGGACAAAATAGCTTTATTTTTACCTGTTACACAAAAAGGAATTGTATGTTTTTATAAAAATGATACCCTCCAGGTGGGCTGGAGCAATTGTAACATAACCATATCTTACCGATGTTATATTAAGAACAGTAATGGCAATACTTTTTGCAATACTAATTATGATTCATATTTGAACTCAATGAAAACAACCATGAATGACATTCGCAAGAATCCAGTTTTGTTTAAACAATTGTCAGTTATAGATCAGAAAATGTTTCATGCAGGGCTGATGCGTATTAGTACTAAAGTAGAAAACTGTTATTTTATTTTTGGGAAAAAAGCATATAAATGGTTACCTGAGAATTGGTCAGGCAGTTGTTTTTTGGGTTATTTGGTTCCGGCAATAAGACATACTGCAGAATTACCTTTAGGTAAGATACGAATCGTGAGAGAAGCAGCTCGAAAACCCGAAGGTCCAGTTGAGAAACCTGTGAATCCAGTCGGGAAGATCGAAGCTGGCTGGAAAGATCATAATGCCGTGAAAGACAAAAGCAAATTGACTCATATGGACTTGAGTGACAGTGTTATATCTTGGGCAGGAATATTCCCAGCCTATGGAGCAGTCAAATCGATCTGGGAGCTGAGGAAGTTGTCGAAACTTCTCAAAGTAATGAGTAATGCAACTTTTTCTGCCCTAGAACTGGTGACTGATGAACTGAATGCAATGAGAACTGTTGTGCTACAAAATCGAATGGCTCTTGACTTCACCCTAGCGGCGAGAGGTGGTACATGCGCGCTTATCAAAGAAGAATGCTGTGCGTATATACCAGATAACAAGCATGAAATTAATAATCACCTAGAGGTAATTCAGCAAGTATCAGCCATGACTGAACCAGGCCCAAACCCACTGACGGACTTTTTCCAGAATCTATTTGGGGGGTGGGGTTCCATCCTAATGAATATTCTGATTGCCATTTGTGTGGGTATACTCCTAATAGGAGCATGTGTTTGCTGTGGAATTCCCTGCATGAAAAGATTAATCAAAGATTTTATTGATGTATTTGTTACTGAAACTTTGTACCAAGATATTGAGATTGAAAAATTGATCTCAGATGACATTTTTTCTGAAGTATAGATTGAATGACTCACCTAGCTGAAAATCCTTACTGGAAGAAGTTGGGAGATGAAATGACACTATGCATACTTCAAAATAGAATAAAAAGCATTAATAGGGGGGAAAATGTTAGAAAAATGTGTATTTGAATATATGAGAAATGCTAGTTTAAAAGCAAAGTAGTATATAATGCATTTTATTCTATTAATCATATAGTAGAGAGGATTAATTAATGTTTAAATGTAAAGTAGTTTTGAAACTGCAGTGTGGCTTGAAGCAAGCTGACCCTCGACCCTGGCAGATGCTAGCTTAGCAAGTTTTAATGTTTATGCTTTTCATAAGTGATTATCTGCTGGGTCAGGAAATTAAATGTGTGAAATAATGAAATCTTCTGCTCTTTCCTGCTGGGATGATTTGGCCTTGTATATGTATTACTGAGATAACATGCAGCTGTGTGAGAAAGTGTAACAGAGAACAAAGATGTGTATTAAAAGACTGAATCTGCTATTGTACTCAAACTGATATGAAACCTTGAAGAAGTAACTTTACAGAAAGACATTATGTCTGACCAGGTGGATAGCAAGGCCGTATTGTTACCAGAGGAAAACTTTTTTAAAATATACAGCATCAGCAGTTTTAATGAATAGAGGACTGTAAGCTAAAGTGATGTAGATGCCCTGTGACATACCACGTCAGTAAGGTGGGCACAACTTGAATGTTAAACCTATATAAAATTGTGTGCTTCCTGTTTCATGTTAGACAACATTCTTTACTTGTACGTTTTTTGCCTCCTGGTGTACACTAGTAAACTTTTGAATCTGAACCTCCTGTGTATTGAATTCTTGATTTTATTTAACAGTTACACTTTGCATTCTTTTTGTAAGGAACCTTTGAGGTCGCTCTAGTTGCTGCATATGCCTGGCCAGGTATATACCAAAAGAAATACTGTACTCTATTACTGGTCTGATCTGGGAGGAGCATTGTGGGATAATGATCTCTTTGGATGTAGATGCCATGACCTTACTTTATGTTGTGCAGTATAAAAGGACTTCCTCACCACTGTGGCCACATGGTTGTCAAAGGTAAGGCTACTGTCTATGTGCGTATCCAGATCCCTGACCACTGGGTCCATTCTTAGTGGTGTATTATCAGCATGGTAATTAGCCGGGATGGTTGACTTCCCAAAGGATACAATTATGCATTTCTTAGCATTGACTTTCGGCACCATTTGTTAATGGGAGTTTGACCTTCTTGAAGAATGCCAGTGTCTACAGGAGAGTCAGTGATACTCCCCAGCTTGCAATAATCTGCAAGCTTAGTCAGCCATAAACCTTCAGCATTTGGCTCCATTTCAGAGAAATAGATGCCCAAAAGGAGTGGGGCCAGTATCGAGCTCTGGGGTGCGACTCTGTCAGTGACTAGCCTCTTGGTGGAGGTGGCCTCACCTATTTTGACCTCTTGGATCCTATCACTCAGCCAGTTGGCTATCCAGCAAGTGAAAAAACAGTTTATACCTAAATAAATCAGCTTATCTATAATGCCTAAGTGGGGTATTGCATCAAAAGCCTTGGCCAAGTTGAGGTAAGCTGTCTACACAGTCTTACCTTCATCCAATGCTTTGGTGATCCTCTCAAAAAAGTCCACCAGATTTAATTGGCATGACATTCCTTTAACAAAGGTGAACTGTGATGGATCCATTGTCTGCAGGTTACCTATGTCCTCATTTATGTCCATCATGATTCTTTCCATGGCCTTACATATGAGGCTGGTAAGACTTAGGGGCCTGTAGTTACCTGGATAAGTGGTAGGAGTTCCTTTGGTCAGGGGAATGACTGCAGATATCTTCCATTCCTTGGGCACAAAACCTGACTGAAGGCTCCAGCTGAGAAGTGATTCAAGTGGATCAGAGAAATCATGTTTCATGCTATTTATAAACATCCTAGGATGTTAGTGGGAGCCCACTGATGCAGTGTTTTTGTTTTTCGAAAGTGCATTGATGACCTGTTCCCTAGTAATGGTTGGGGGGGTTGTAGTATGCAGTATTTCCTTTGTACTACCAGTGATGGAGTCTGGGGAGAAATTTGAGCTGTACCTGTTAAACAAAAGGTTGGCAATGGCCTCCGGTTCAGTGTGGGTGATACCATTTACAACAAGTTCTGTGCATGACTGTGTATTTCCCCTGAGGTTACGGACAAAACTATAGAAAGTTTTGTAGTTTTCCTTTGCCTGATAAACTATTTTTTCTTCAAATTTAGCCTTTAAAGAATTAATTAATCCTCTAAGTTGCCTGTTTAAATTGTTCAGGTGGCTTTTATTATGTACAATTCTGTTCCTCCTACAGCTGACCAAGATATTTTTTCTTTTGTTGTATATCCAACTGATACTGTGATTTCACCAGGGTGGCTTGTCTTTGGAGTTTGTCTTACTCTTAATATGAGCGGGTACAGCTCATTCTATACAGCTATCAGCATGGTTGTAGAGAGAGATTTTGTAAATAGTTCAGCATATGCTGTGGTGTTTATTGCATCTGGGGGTGCATGGAATTTAGCCAAGGTGTCGCTTAGAGAGAGAGATTAGCCTTGGAATAGTTCCTAAATGTTTTTGGTTTTGCTGGATCCCTGGATTTAATTTTTATTTCAAATAATACTGACTTATGGTCAGACATGATGAGCAAAGACATTACATTGAGTGAGGAACATCACCCCCACCATGTTCATAAGTAGAAAGTCAAGCATGTTTGTACCCTTGGTAGGAGAATGGACCAACTGTTCCATTGGTATTAACAAAGTTTAGGAATTGCTGGGCTTGTGCATAGGATTCCCAATCTATAGAGGGATAATTGAGATCCTCCATGAATACAGTACTGGGTTGAACAGTGAGGGGCTCTAGTACATTAAGATAGGTAGCATGGGTTTCCTAGGACATGGAGGGGACCTATAGGTTGCAAGATTATGGTACGAGACCTTGTTTATTGTGAGTTGCACATGTATCAGTTCCAGTGGGTCATAAACTTTAACTAGTCTGGATGTGAGGTTAGTTTTAATACAGACTGAGACTCTTCCACCTTTACTTCCCTTCTGTGCAGTAGCTGGTCTAAAGGTGTGAAATGCATTATAACCTTGCATTGCTGGGATACTGTCCGAGAATTTAAACCATGTCTCCGTTACTAAATGGATGTCTACATTCTACATGGAGAGGAAGGCTTGTAGGGAGTGGAGTTTCTTGTTAAGACTTCTAGCATTGAGCAGAATCACCTTCAGATATTCATTCATAGGTTTAGTTATGTCAGTAGGTTTGTCAGTTTGGCATTGCCTAAAAAAGGCACTGTGGGGGGTGAAAGAGGCTGACAAACAACCGAAACGGAAAGCCTGGTATCTCTAGTTAATGCTAAACTTGAAGGAACCAAGCAGTTCATTTCATGGTTTTCTGATCTGGGGGAGTTAGTCTGGAGGGGAGAGACTAGAGATCTACATACTAATCCATTTTCTATGGAGGATGTACTAGAAGAGGCCACAGGAAAGGAAACCACGTCAGCCGAGGCCAGAAAGGGGCAATGAGGATCATCCTGCTCTTGTACGTTTGTGCTTTCTGTATAAATTTGTTCAAGAGGCATGGAGGAAAAGATAAAGGAGACCCTGGAGCCACTTGTGGACCACAGCATTCCTCAGTGACTGTCCCTGTGGAGGGAGCAGGGCAAAGGAACTGCTGCACTTATGATTTTGCTGAGACACAAAAAGATCACAGCAAGGCTGGTCTCAGTGACTTAAGATCAAGTTTGTCATTGTTGGACTGAGGGACCACTTGTGAGGCATTAGGATAGTTCAGCTCAGTTTGTCCACTAGAACGCTGGATGATCCCAGGATATGCATTGCTAAGAGAAAGCTGTGTGACAACATTGTTTATTGCCAGACTCTCATGGGTTCTCAGAATAAGGGGTAAGAAAGGGTTCCTCAATGCTTGTTTATGACATGTTATCTGTCCAGTCTTGAATCACACCTCAGAGGAGACTTTTGAAAGGCCTGCAATGCTAGGAGGACTGCCCTCATCTCCATAACACTGCTGTGAAGCTTGACCTTTATATGTGACCATGTGCCCTGAACTGTTTACCCTTGGAAATGCCCCCATCACAAAAAGGAAGTGTCTATTGTCACAACTGCCACTGGGGGTCTTGTTCAGAATGGTCATCTGTTTAATCACTGAAGGAAACATTACCTACTAAGTTATGTGCTGTCTGGAGACCTGAGTTAGGTTTACTTTGGTACAGAGAGGGTGGATTACAGATCACTGTACAGCTAAACCAACCTTACTGGAGGACAGGGATGGTGAAGAACTTGCGCAGAATGAGATGAAGAGAAATAACCCTGGACATTGGACGACGGACAGTCTGTAAGCTTGTGTACAGGAGGCATCCAATAAATTCTAGCTGTTGAGAAGGCATAAGCTGGCTCCTGGAAATGCTGACAATGACCCCAAGTTCATGCAACAGCTGGAACAATAGGTCATTGTGGTGCGATAAGAGACTAACGGTTGTAGCTGTGAGGAGCCAATTGTCGAGATATTTAAAAACATGGATCCCCAGTAGGCACAAGTGTGCTGCTACCACTGCCATGACTCTGGTGAACACCTCAGGAGCTGTGGTACGTTCAAAGGGCAGAACTCTGAACTGATAACGGTTGGTTCCTATCTCGAAATGGAGAAACCTCCTCAAATGCTTGTCTATCTTCACATGATAATATGTGTCCTTGAGGTCTGTTGAGCATATCCAATCCACCGGCCTCAGTAGAAGGAAAATGGACTTTAGTGTGACCATCGGGAATTTTGTCTGCTTGACATACTGGTTCAAATGACTCGGGTCTAAAATGGGACTGACTATTTTTTAAAACAGACCTACTATACCCATACTAACAAGAAAAGCACACTTAAGCTACCTACTAAATTTTTAATAAAGTTTTATACTAACAAACTAGACAAAGTAAAAAATCCCTTGTTAAGGGATGAGTTGGAGAAAAAGTACCACAAAGGATACGAGATAGTGGAACCCTTGGACATATGACTGAACACTTTAGGCAGCAAATGAGATCTGAGGTATTAGGGTGGAGGCCAGAGACTTACGGGTAGGGGAAGAATCAGCACCCTGGAACCAAAAAGCTTCAAGATCAGTGCCAAGGTCGGATCTGACAACCCACAGTTGAAATAGACAAAAAAATACAACACTGGATCACACTTACCTGAAACCGTGAAGAGCCTACTTGTTAACAAAAAATGAATTACAAAAGCAGAATGCACAAGACCTCAATCTAAGCTAGCTACAATACAGGAAATACAATTTGCCAATGTCTGTGCAGAAGAATATAACTAGAATTTAGACAGCCAATACATTGTCAAATGGACATTGTTTCTAGGAAATTATACATCTAGGAACAGCATCTATGGAATAGCTTCTATGGAGTATGGTTTGGACCAAATAAGATGATTGTCATGTAAAAACAGTGGAAATATGGTAAATTCATGGACATAAGGGACAGGGTATTCATTCTGCATTGGCTAGTAACTAAAAGAAACCCAGCTACTAACTGACCCACATGCAAAATGTTTCTTCTAATGGAATTCATCTGTGTCCTCCAATCAGGAAACTAATTTTTCTGCAAAGAATCCCCCTCCCTTTCTTATTGTTGTTAAACTGTATTATCATCATCAACCCCCATTTGTTTCCTTTCTACATAGGGTTGGGCTGTTGTGTCAGCTATTGCCACCTCTCTCACTGTTCAGTGTCACCCTCTTGTCTTCTTTGACAGTCATGCCTGACTGCCGCAAGTTTGCTCTGATATCCTCATTTCTTCATCGCTCCCACAGTGTACATTGTACCATCTGTCTCAAGCACTTCATTACCATCATCTCATGCTTTCTCAACTGCTCTGCCTTTACTGCCTAGTTTTCTGTACCATACAGTAATACTGGTCACACCACTGTTTTGACACCTTACATTTCAGCTTCTTTGGAAGTCTTCTGTCATACGCTACCCATAGTATTTGCTGCCAGTTGGCTGCAGCCCCTCTGATTCTAGCTTTGACCTCTTCATTCACTTGCCTTCTCCTCTACCATCTCTCAAAGATAACTGAAGCTGTTAACCTCTTCCAACTATATTTCCTTCTACGTCAATTTTCAGCTTCTTCGGATTTCCCCCATTTGCTGCCATTACAACTGTCTTATCCATACTTAAGTTTCATCTCATGTGCCTTCAGTTTTACATTCCATTCACTTATCCTTTGCTAAAGTTCTTGCTCACAGTCTCCCTGCAAAGCTATATTATTTGCATACAGCAACTTTGTTGATCTGTCCCCTCCGATCTGTCTGCTAATGTAGTCCATCACCAGAATAAATAGCAGTGGGCTCAGAGCTAAACCCCGATGCACACCCACTCCCATCTGGAAACCCTCTGTGAGACTAAACACTGTTTGTATTTGAATCTGTTTACTTGGTTTGGAATAAAGTTGGATATTTTTGCACTGTTTTTTTTGGAGGGACAGCCTATATTGGAGTAGTGCACTGAAGGAATTTGGTTTCTTGGTTTTTTTTGGTTTCCTTCTTTGTTCCATGTGTTTTTTACTGTTTGTATTTGACTTATTGCGCCCTTGTACATAGCCTGCTCTAATTCTGCCAAAGTTTCAAGGACTTCAAACCACAGCACGTCTGCCTAAATCAGCTTTCTTGAGACCCTGTCATATGATTTTGCCAGATTGAGGAATTCCCATTTGGATTCTTTCCTCATCTCTACCTTCTTCTCAAGTATCTGTCTCACTGCAAATGTCAGGTCAATTGTGCTGCATCCTGGCACAGGTGTGCTGCCAGTTCATTCTGTAGTTCATGTAGAACACAGCCAGGGATATTGTCAGGTCCCATAGAAGTTGTATTCTTGGCCTTGGACAGTGCTGTTATAACCTGTGCAGCAGTAATATTGGGTGCCTGGGAATCTACTGGTATTGTGATTGGTTCTTTGGGAAGGGGAGAGATAAAGTTGGCACTGAATCTGTAGGCCAGTATACTGGCAATTATCTGTTGGCTCGGTACAGGAGGTACCATTGTGCAGTAGCTGAGAGCAAATCTGGGTATTGCCGTGGAGATTCTTTACATAACTATAGAAGGCATTGTGGTTGTCTTTACTATCTGCTGCAAATCTGTTTTCATTGCTAGCTTTAGAGGATTTGATGAGGGATCTCAACTTTTTGTTGAGGCTGATAAGGGAGTTTTTCCAGTCTTGGGACTTCCCTTATTCCACATCAGTTTTTTCCTTCTGCTGTAAAGTTCATTTATGGCAGGGGACCACCAGATTGGCTTCCTTTTTTTAGAGAAGTGTGTCTTGGTTCTATTGGGCATGGCGAGATCCATCCACTTCTGTACGTGTTCGTACAGTGCATTGGTGTATGATTTGGTGGTCATGCAACTATTCTCCATTTGCATGGGTGCCGTGAAGTTAGCCACCTCTGTTTTTAGGAGCCCAAAATTAGCTTTGGAGAAGTTTTTAATGGTGGTTACCTTTGCGGGGGGGGGAGGGGGGATTTCCAAGGTGATTAATTTGTAGTCAGATCAAACCAGGAAGAATTTGACTATTGGTGTAGAGCAACGGTCGCCCATGTTAGTAATGACCAGGTCAAGGATGTTGCTCCCTCTAGTGGGGGTACGAATGAGCTGGTCCAGGGCATTGGATCTAATGAATTCCAGGGGCAGATACTAAAAACAATCACAAAGCCTTCAATAGGTATATCAAGAACCTTCATGACAATACCCAGACTTGCTCTGAGATACTGCATAATGATACCTCCTATACTCAGCCAACAGATATTGCCAACATACTGGCCAACAGATTCAGTGCCAACTTTACCCCCCCCCAAGGACCAATCATAATACCGGAGGATTGTCAGGCATCCAGCATTACTGTAGCACAGGTTAAAGCTGCATTGTCCAAGGCCAAGAATACAGCTTCCATGGGACCCGATACTATCCCTGGCTGTGTTCTACATAAACTACAAAGCAAACTGGCACCACATCTGTGTGCCCTGTTCAGTCACAGCCTCACCTCAGGCTTTGTCCCTACCAAATGGCGCACTGCTACAGTAATCCCTCTCCATAAAGGGGGAGTGACTACAGACCCTAGGAATTATCACCCCATTAGCCTGACGAGTCTGACATGTAAAGCTATGGAGCACATCATCATGGACCTGATTAACAAAGATATAGGAAATCTCCAAACTCTAGACCCCACGCAATTTGGCTTTGTGAAAGGGAGATTATGCCTGCTCAACCTGGTTGACTTCTTTGAGTCAGTCACCAGGGCTGTGGATGAAGGCAAGGCAGTGCATACAGCCTACCTCGATCTGGCCAAAGCCTTTGATACCATTCCTTACTCTGGAATTATTGATAAATTCACCAAACTAGGCATCAACCCCTATGTCATTAGATGGGTTGCAAATTGGCTCACAAACAGAACACACAGTGTGAAAGTAGCAGACTCCAGGTCAGACTGCCAACCAGTCACAAGTGGAGTCCCGCAGGGATTGGTCCTGGGTCCTCTCTTATTCGGCATCTACTTCTCAGAAGTCCAGGCCAACACAAAGGGACTCTGGCTGACCAAGTTCACAGATGACTGCAAGATGGGAACCATTATTAACTCCCCAAATGATGCAGACATCACTGGTGTGACATCTGGACAGAGGAATGAGGACAAGGAGACCTGGTGGTGGAATAAGGAAGTACAAGAGAGTATACAGAGGAAGTGGCTGGCAAAGAAGAAGTGGGATTGTCAGAGAGATGAAGAAAGTAGACAGGAGTATAAGGAGATTAGGAGCATGGCAAAGAGAGAAGTGGCGAAGGCTAAGGATAAGGCATATGGAGAGTTGTATGAAAGGTTGGACACTAAAGAGGGAGAAAAGGACATATACTGATTGGCTAGACAGAGTGACCGAACTGGGAAAGATGTGCAGCAGGTAAGGGTGATAAAGGATAGTGAGGGGAAATGTACTCACAAGCGAGGAGAGTGTGTTGAGCAGATGGAAAGAATACTTTGAGGGGCTGATGAATGAAGAGAATGAGAGAGAGAGAGAGAGAGAAGGTTGGATGATGTGGGGATAGTGAATCAGGAAGTGAAACAGATTAGCAAGGAGGAAGTGCAGACAGCTATGAAGAGGATGAAGAATGGAAAGGCTGTTGATCCAGATGACATACCAGTGGAAGCATGGAGGTGCTAAGGAGAAATGGCAGTGGAGTTTTTAACCAGATTGTTTAATGAAATCTTGAAAAGTCAGAGGATGCCTGAGGAGTGGAGAAAAAGTGTTTTGATACCTATTTTTAAGAATAAGGGTGATGTGCAGAGCTGTAGTAACTACAGAGGGATAAATTGAACAGTCACAGCTTGAAGTTATGGGAAAAAGTGGTGGAAGCTAGGTTAAGAGGGGAGGTGATGATTGGTGATCAGCAGTATGGTTTCATGCCAGGAAGGAGCACTACAGATGCGATGTTTGCTCTGAGAGTGTTGATGGAGAAATATAGAGAAGGTCAGAAGGAGTTGCATTGTGTCTTTGTGGACTTGGGGAAAGCATATGATAGGGTTCCTAGAGAGGAGTTGTGGTATTGTATGAGGAAGTAAGGAGTGGCAGAGAACTATGTAAGAGTGATACAGGATATGTACGAGGGTAGTGTGACAGTGGTGAAGTCTGCAGTGGGAGTGACAGATGCGTTTAAGGTGGAGGTGGGATTCATCAAGGATCAGCTCTGAGCCCTTCCTTATTTGCAATGGTGATGGACAGGTTGACAGACTAGATCAGACAGGAGGCCCCATGGACTATGATGTTTGCAGATGACATTGTGATCTGTAGTGAGAGTTTGGACCAGGTTGAGGAGACCCTGGAGAGGTGGAGATATGCTCTAGAGAGGAGAAGAATGAAGGTCAGCAGGACTAAGACAGAATATGTGTGTGTGAATGAGAGGGAGGATAGAGGAATGGTGAGGATGCAAGGATTAGAGCTGGCGAAGGTTGATGAGTTTAAGTACTTGGGATCAACAGTTCAGAGTAAAGGTGAGTGTGGAAGAGAGGTGAAGAAGAGAGCACAGGCAGGGTGGAATGGGTGGAGAAGAGTGTCAGGAGAGATTTGTGACAGATGGGTACCAGTAAGAGTGAAAGGGAAGGTCTACAAGAGGGTAGTGAGACCAGCTATGTTGTATGGATTGGAGACAGTGGCATTGACAAAAAGGCAGGAGTCAGAGCTGGAAGTGGCAGAGTTAAAGATGTTAAGATTTGCACTGGGTGTGACAAGGATGGACAGGATTAGGAATCAGTATATTAGAGGGTCAGCTCTGGTTGGACGGTTTGGAGACAAAGTCAGAGAAGCGAGACTGCGTTGGTTTGGACATGTGCTGAGGAGGGAAGCTGGGTATATCGGGAAAAGGATGCTAAGGATGGAGCTGCCAGGTAAGAGGAAAAGAGGAAGGCCTAAGATAAGGTTTATGGGTGTGGTGAGAAAGGACATGCAGGTGGTTGGTGTGACAGAGCAATATGCTGAGAACAGGAAGAAATGGAAACAGATGATCCGCTATGGCGACCCCTAACGGGAACAGCCGAAAGAGAAGAAGAAGAAATGATGCAAACATCCTACAGAAAAGGCCTCACTGAGACCAAGGACTGGTGTCAAAACCATGGCCTTAAGCTTAATGCCAAAAATGTGTCGTCATCCCCTTTGGTAAAAACTCAGTTCCCACTAATTACCACATCGATGGGAGCCCACTGAATGCATTATAAGAGATCTGGGGACGCAGGTTGACAGCAACCTCTCCTTCGAACAACACATTGCCACTGTGGTCAGAAAGTCCTTCTATGTGGCACAGCTCATTACCAAGGGTTTTGCATCCAGGAAGAACGAGGTAATTTGTTTCTCTCTACTTTTCCCTCATTAGACCAATCATCGCGTATAATGCCCCATTTGGCATGTACCTCATGAGACACCTGCAACAGCTGGACAGGCCACAGAGGTACCTCACGAATAGGATCATAGGCATAAACACATGTCCTACACGGACAGACTCAAAACACTCCAGCTATTCTCCGTCTCATATCGCTTACTTGGAGGTGATCTCTACTTGACTTACAAAGCCATATCTGACCCAGCTCTGTTAGAAATGCTACATCTAAAGAAATCCCAATACCTCCACACCACATGCTCCAGAGACCTCAACCTCATTACCACAATCAACAGAACATGCTGGAGGGACAGGTTCCTCACCCAGAGACTGCCCATGCTCCGGAATAGATTTCCCATACATGTCAAGCAGAGCACCTTGCTGACCCTCTTCAAGAACACATAGCCCTCCAGAACACACACCAGCACTGCCTTCACATAAAAACACAAACCACACACCCACCTTTGCAGAGACTCTCAATACAAATCTACCCAAACAGCAGAGGCCTCCAAGACAGAAACGCACTTGACCACCACAACACAACACTAATCATGAGACACATAACTCTCCTAAACAGTGTGCCACTCAACCAAACCCCCTTAGGCAAACCAGCATGCCCAACACACTAGTCATAGGTGACTCGAACATGGAGTGAGAGTCTAGGGACATGGTTGGGGACCTATAGCAGGCTATGACCTGGATCGCTGTCTTACCCAGTGTTAGTTGTACCTGAAGTATCTCTGATGCATTATGCTGGGCTACTAGTCTGGAGGTGTGCATATCCTTTATGAATATGGAGACACCACCACCTTTGGAGCTTCGGTCCATGTTTTTGGTAGCGCAGGGGTGCTTTCTGCCACTTTAACCAGGTCTCTGTTACAGCACAAATGTCGATGTGCTCCATTTTGAGGAGTGCTTCGAGTGAGTGCATCTTGAGATTTAGACTTCTAGTGTTGAGCAACATGACCCTCAGATTGCATTTATTTATAGCTGTTACGGTGGTAATTTGGTCTTTGGAACACTGCCTAAAAAAGGCACTATAGGGGTGGCAAGAGCCTTAGCCAGTACCCAAAAATCCAGGGGTGACAGATGCAGACCATCTCTGGCAAAGCATCGAGATCTGTCAATCATTTCATCCCAAGCAGACAGATACTGGATCCCCTTAGAATGACACCAGAAACTTAGCCAATTGTTGAAGTCAATCATTGTTTGTACTGCGGTATCATTCTGGGTGATGGCAGGATATTGCTCAGGGCTTGTGTCACATCTACCTGGGCCACATAATCCAACAGCTCCACCATGTCTCTTTTCATGTTGTCCAGGGAGGTGCATCTCAGGTCATTCACTCCCACATGGACAATGACAGAATCATACTTGTACTTGTTGTGGAGTGACCTGAGTGCGTGTGTTATGTGTCAGATTCTGGTACCTGATAGACAACTGACTATTACCTTCTTCTTATTCAACCTAGTGAATGGGACATCTGTGTGCCTCACTATTGAGTCACCTATGATTAGTGTACTGGGCAAGGTGTTTAGCCTTAGGGGCTTAGGTTGAGGGGCACACTGTGGAAGTGAGCTATGTGGGGACTCCCGTGGCCAACACCTATGCTAATTTGGTAAAGAATAGTTGGGAAAACAAGTTCATCTACAGTACAACCAGTAAGTACGTAAAAATGTGCTTTTTTATAAAAGCTTTGTAGATTACTTGTTTTTATTGTGGGAGGGTTCATTACTGGTTTTAAATGATTTTATAACTTATCTACAAACAGCTAATTTTTAGATTTAAAAAACAGACTAGTTACAAACAAATTGATTTTTTAGGCGTAATGATTATTAAGGACATTAGAGGTGGAATACAAACTAGATTATATACCAAGTAAGTTAAAAGGGTTGGGAGGATGGCCTAATGGTTAAGGTGTTTGCCTTACAAACACAACGTGCAGGATTTGAGGCTCACAAGGGCTGATTGGCTAGGCTTACAATGGCTCGCAAGGGCACTTAGCCTAGTACTAACCTATGAACCTATAAAATGCACTTATATGCAGAGAGAATGTATGCATCCACCATTTACTTTTAACAACATAGTCAAAAATCAAATTTCTCGAGTATCACTACTCAATACATTAGACATAGATGCAAATCAGCAAATGGATAATATGATTCAAGATTTTTATAATAGAGGCTACAAACATCATGCCCTTATCAAGGAAAAATAACATGTTGTACAAGAAAGAAATACCTCTTTGAGACCTATGTTTAATAAAATTGCATCAAATGCAACTATAAATACTAATACTAATGACATTAGAAATAATAAAATGTATCCCCATAAAAAACAACCAGGATGTCGAGCAATGTTTAGTTATGATCATAACACAGTAAAAGTTAAAAATATTATTAAGAAACATTGGTCAGTGCTCTCAAATGTGCCTGAATTAATATATATATATGAACTGGGTCCTATGTTTGGATATAAAAAATCTAAGAATTTAAAAAATCAGTTATGCTACAGAGAGCAGGCTATAACACCAACAATTCATAATGTGAAAAATGGGACAAAACAATGTAGTAGATGTATTTTTGTAGATATATATATATATATATATATATATAGAGAGAGAGAGAGAGAGAGAGATGTAGTCAAAATGTAGTAGATGTAGTAAAATTACTCATCCTCTTTATAATTATCCTTTTATACTTAAGGCATATGGTAATTGTTATTCTAGAAATTTAGTTTATCTGGCAAAATGCTGTGAATGTCCAGCATACTATATAGGCAAAACCAACCAAAGCTTAAAATATAGAATAGTAATCATCTGTCAGAAATAAGGAGAAAAGTCTAAAAATAGAAGTTATGTTCTTACCATAACGTTCCATGTTAGTTGTCTTCTTCTCGTCTTCTTTCTTGCTGGATGGGTTCGAAGCCGACCTCGGCTCCGACTCGGCCACTCTAAAAGCTCGAGAGTTGGTTCCACCGGCTCGAGGCTTCCCCTATATCCCACAATGCTAGGCGTGAATTACCTCAGATCTCGTTTGTGAGCTAGGCCCAGCTAAAAATACAACCAGGAATACTGGAAAATTTCCACCTCTAAAACAAGGGGAAGAGAAAGGGTGACCTAAGCCTGACTCTAGGAAATATGCACAGCAGAGCATATACCTATCGCAAAGAGGAGGTAGAAAGAGAGGTCACAATCAAACTCCTCTAGATCTGTCCAGGCCAGGGGGAAGGAGGGTGGGACGCAAGAAAGAAGGTGAGAAGACAACTAACATGGAACGTTATGGTAAGAACATAACTTCTATATGTTAAGTTGTCTATCTCGCCTTCATTCTTGCTGGATGGGACAGCGTCCTAGCACCTTGTCCCGGGTGGCCTAACGGAACAGACTCTTGAGAACAGTGGAACCAAAGTTAGCTCTATGCCTAGAAGCTAAATCCAACTTATAATGAGAAATGAAAGTGTGAGGAGTAGCCCAAGTAGCCGCTGCACAAATGGTGTCAATAGGCAGTCTGTCTTGGAAGGCTATAGAAGTAGCCAAAGCTCTGGTGGAATGGGCTTTAGGTTTGTTAGGCAGCTTTTGGTGTCTAATTTCATAAACAAGGGAAATCAGAGATGTTAGCCATCTAGATAATGATACCTTTGAAACTGAAAGTCCCTTTCTGCCTTCTGCATAGGAGACAAACAGCTGGTCAGATTTTCTGAATTGTTTGGTTCTATCCAAATAGTACCTTAACTGACGATGAACATCTAGCCAATGCAATTTTTGTTCAGACCTATTAGAATATTCTGGAAAAAACACAGGGAGGTCAATGCTTTGATTTAGGTTAGGCCTTGAGGCTATCTTAGGTAAAAAGGACGGGTTGGTTCATAAAGATACCCTGTCCTTATGGAACAACAGATAAGGAGGTCGACAGCTGAGTGCATGAAGTTCTGAAACTCTTCTAGCTGAAGTAATAGCTACCAGAAAGAGAGTTTTCCATGATAGCAATTTTAAAGAACAGGAGGCTGCAGGTTTAAAAGGCGGAAGAATCAAAGAACTAAGAACTAAATTTAGGTCCCAAGGAGGAGGAGGATTTCTTATAGGAGGTCTGAGTAGAAAAACTCCTTTCAAAAAGGCTTTGCAAAGCTTGTGGGACATTATGGCAGACTCTGAAATGCCCACATGAAAGTTAGAAATAGCTGCCAGTTGAACTTTAAGAGTAGAAGGAGATGAACTTGCATGGAAGAGTTCAGCTAGAAAATCAAGGACCATTTGGATGGAAGCAGTGAAAGGATCTATGTCCCTTCCTTGAGCCCAGTAGGCGAAACGTTTCCACTTACTCAAATAAATCTTTCTAGTGGAAGATTTATGGGAAGCTATCAAAATATCTCGAACAGAGTGAGATATTTGAGGAAGCCTGGCTAAGGTTGGAATTGGAGGAACCAAGCAGTGAGGTTCAGAGAGGGAAGGGGCGATGAAACTGACCCGACTGATGGATCAAAAGATCTGGAACTAGGTCCAGATGCCAAGGTCGCTCCAACAGAAAATGATGTAGAAAGGGGAACCAAACCTGTCGAGGCCAGTAAGGAGCAATGAGGATCAACGAGGCCTTCTGAGCGATAGCTTTCTGTATCACTTGAGAGATTAGTGGGAAGGGAGGAAATGCATACAGAAGTCCCGGGCGCCAAACTTGGACTAGGCGTCTCTGCTGGGCTGGCCTGGTAAAGGGAATAGGGTGAAATAATCTCTGCACTTGCTGTTTTGGGGAGTAGCAAAAGGTCGCAGCAAGGCTGACCCCACTTGAGAAAAATTTCTCTCACAACAGAGTCTTTCAGAGACCACTCGTGAGGCATGAGGATAGCTCTGCTCAACTTGTCCGCGATTTGATTGGACTTCCGGGATGTGCGTTGCTATCAGAAACCGCTGAGAAGAAATCGCCCATTGCCACAGTCTGAGTGCTTCTCGACACAGGGGGTAGGACCTGGTTCCGCCTTGTTTGTTGATATACCACACTACGGACATATTGTCCGCCTGGATTGCTATCGTTCCCAAGGGAAGAGAGTCTTGAAGGGCTTGCAACGCTAAAAGCACTGCTCTCATCTCCAGAACATTTATGTGCAAGTGGCATTCGTCTGGTTGCCATGTGCCCTGGACAGTTCTGCCCTGATAATGCCCCCCCACCCGATCAGGGAGGCGTCCGTTGTCAGAGTAGCAACCGGAGGAAGGAACAAAGGGTCTTCCCAAAAAGAGCTGAGGGGAAGACATCCACCACAGAAGATGATTTCTGCATGTTTGCGTGATCATAATGGTGTGGGACATCGGAAGTTGCTGGTATGACCATTGCGTGAAGAGCATCCATTGAAGGATTCTCATGTGGAATCTGGCTAATGGAAGCAGAGGTATGGCAGCCGCCATAATCCCCAACACTTTCAGAACTAACCTGGCTTTGATTCTGTTGCTGCTGAAGAGGAGCGAGACCAGTTTGTGTATGTCTGCTATTCTCTGATGTGTTAGTCTCGCAGACATGTTGACTGTGTCTAGATTTGCGCCTATGAAGGTAATAGTGCGACAAGGCGACAAAACAGACTTTTCGCAATTTATTGAAATGCCTAACTTTTGACAAATGCGAAGGTGTAGTCCCTGGCCATTAGAAGAAGATGCTTGGTGGGAGCTGTGAGGAGCCAGTCGTCCAAATATGGAAACACCTGGAATCCTTGACGTCTCAGGTGAGAAGCTACCACTGCCATACATTTGGTAAACACCCGGGGCAGTGGTGAGACCAAAGGGCAGGGCCCTGAATTGAAAATGACTGGTTCCCAGCCTGAAGCGGAGGAATCTTCTGGAGCGTCTGTTCATTTTATGTGATAGTACGCATCCTGAAGGTCTATAGAGCACATCCAGTTTCTCTTTCCCAATAGGGGAGGATGGACTGCAGCGTGACCATCCGAAATCTTGTTTTCTTGACTGACTTGTTCAAGATACTGAGATCCAAAATTGGTCTCCAGTCCCTGTTTTCTTTGGAACTAAAAAGAACCTGGAGTAGATTCCGGATCCTAGTTGGTCTGCTGGAACTGGTTGAATTGCTCTTTTGCAAGCAGCTTTGAAATTTCCAAAG
Source organism: Protopterus annectens (assembly GCF_019279795.1). Classification (NCBI taxonomy): domain Eukaryota; kingdom Metazoa; phylum Chordata; order Ceratodontiformes; family Protopteridae; genus Protopterus; species Protopterus annectens. Next base: position 1,976,459,169 of record NC_056729.1, on the reverse strand, counting down.
CTGCAAGATCCCTTTGAGCGGGTGGAACATCTGGAAGGGATTTTTGATTGGTTTGGGATGCGAACGAAGGGAATGGAATAGCCTTGAAATGATGGACTGTACCCACTTGTCTTGAGTCAGGGATAGCCAGGCTTCTGGGTACAGTGACAATCTTCCCGACTGCCTCCGAAGGTGGACAGTCGGGCAACACCTCAGGGATGCTGAAAGGGCTTATCGGAAAAGGTTTCTTGATTGCCCTGGTTCTGCGGGCCCCCTCTGCCTCTAGGGCGGCGTCTACCATTATTGTTCCCTCCTCTGCCTCTGGAGGGAACCGACTCTGTCGTCAGGCAAATTCCCTTGAGATTGTTTGCGGAACCACATTTTCCCACTTTTCTGGCCTTTGGGGTAAGGTCTAGAAGGAGTAGAAAAACGGACTTCGACGGCAGATAGAGTTTTGCCATCCGTCTCGCACCTAGTCAAGGTTTCTTTCACTTGAGGACCAAAGAGATGATCCATCGAGCGGGAGTTAGTGAAAGACGTTTTAAAGGGGTCCATAAAATTGCATAGTCGCATCCAGGCATGCCGGTAAGGCAACACCTGTCCCTGCGGCTCTACTCGCTCCATCAGCCGCATATGAAAGGAGGCACATGGAGGAGTTAGCTATCGAATTAAGGGTAGTCAGCTGGGTGTTCATTTTGTCCTGAAAATCTGCAACTGTAGTATCCTTCAACATCTCACTCGCTTCCTTGATCAAGTCTCTCTGGAGACGGGTGAAATGGCATAGGTAGTTCAGCGAGCATTGCAAAGGTCGCTGACGAGAACATCTGCTTCCCATACCTGTCCATAGACCTAGATTCTTTGTTAGGGGGATGAACAGGCACTGAAGGATCAGCTAGTTCCTTCTTGGTGGCAGCAGCTACCACCATAGCATCCACAGAAACACCTTTTGTGAGAAATTGTTTGTCAGTTGGTGCTGTTATAAATTTCGAAGGTCTCCTGGGGTAGGGTCCACTGAATCAGGAGCCGTCCAGGCCTTCTTTGCCACCACCTGCATGAGGGGATCAAAGGGGGACACCCAAGAGGTGGAAGGGCGAGAGCCAAACGCCTCAAGATACACAGATTCATCCTCCGAAGGGTTAAGGGCTGGCCAATTTCCCCTCTGTTTCAGGATCTCTAGAATGTCTGCGAAGGAGACATCTTCAGACAGGGAACGTGGGGAACCCTCGGAATCCTCTAAATCTGTGTCAGAGGTGACAGACTCAGGTGAGTCTATGTGCTTCCTCTTACACTTTCTCTTCCTAGGGGCTCCCCTGCCAATTCAGGGAGGCCTCGAAGAGGATGAGATCCCCACAGGGGATTCTTGAGGAGCTGGCTCTCTGCGGTCTGGGATGAGGGAGTGAGTCGACATAACCAAAGGCACCGAAGAGGGAGGGGCGGACGGAGCAGACTGTGGAGTCGAACAAGGTTCCAACACACTCCGCATGACCTCGAACGCACCCCTGTCTGGCAGAGCCAGAGGTCCCCGCTCCGAAAAGCTGAGAACCTCCCTCGGCACCGACAGAGATGGCTCTGAGGCCGATGTCGGAGCCGAACTCACCAGCGCCGAAGCACCGAGAGGGAGAGGGGGGTCGGACAAGGGTCCAATGCCACTCACCCCCTCGGAGCCGAGGAAGCCCGGCGCCGAGATTCTTCAAAAGAAGAAATCGGAGCCGACGACGGAGCCGAAGACAATTGTATTGGCTCCAACGCTACCACAGTCTCGGTCCCGAGACGCCCCGGCTCTGAACTCAAAGGAGTCGGAGGAGGAATATTTATAGGAATAAGTTGAGGCATCGACTGATGAGTCGGGCTCTGGAGCATTTGGGCCAGTGCCTCGGACTTTAAAAGTCGACTCACTACCCTCTGGAGGTCGTGATCTGAGAGCCTCGATGACCTGGAGGAGTGAGATCTGTGGCTTTGTTCAGACAGCAAGGGAGACGCTGGAGCCGAATGAATGGAGCCAAGGGACGGTGACCTCGATCTCTTTCTAGATGTCGGCTCCGATGGTCTGATCGGAGCCGACCCAGGAATCTCTAATGCCTCGGCTCCAGGCGGGGCCGAGGGAACCACAGATACTGTAGTCAAAGACTCATCGGCTCCAGCCGGAGCCGATGAAGCAGCAGGCTTCGAAGCCTTAGGCCTCGACTCTGAAGCTGGAGCCGAGGTCTTGGAAGCCTTAGAAGGTTTCCCCGATGTAACAGAAAGGGAACCTTCAGCCTTAAGCAAACCCCTTAATATGAGTTTGTTTCTTCTCTCCTGCAGGACTCTAGGTCTGAAGCCATGGCATACAGCACAAGAGTCCTGCAGGTGTAAAGGTCCCAGGCAATACACACAAGAAGTGTGACCGTCTGTCAGAGACATTTTCTGACAGCACGAGTCACACTTCTTGAAGCCTGAGACCTTTGAATCCTTGGACATACTCAAGGAACCGAAGTGTAATCACACACAGAAACACACACACACAGATTACACTGATAGAAGTCTAAGTAGAATTATTTAAAACAAAACTTTTGAAAGGTAAGTTAAGTTAAATATTCCTAACCAAACACATACACACCCTAAGGGAGAGAAGGAAGGGCCCGAAGGCCTAGGGAAAGAACTTATTAGTTCTTGAGAAAAAAAGGGGCTGGATAAAAGAGTAGAAGGGATAATATCCACTACACTAAGGGTAAAAAAGAAATAAACTAAGCTAGCGTAAGTTTAAAGTTATTAAACTAATCTAACTTTAACTAACCTGGAGCCGGTAGAAAAACACCTCGATCGCTGTAGCGGCAAACGAGATCTGAGGTAATTCACGCCTAGCATTGTGGGATATAGGGGCAGCCTCGAGCCGGTGGAACCAACTCTCGAGCTTTTAGAGTGGCCGAGTCGGAGCAGAGGTCGGCTCCGAACCCATCCAGCAAGAATGAAGGCGAGATAGACAACTTAACATCAATGCATTATTTAAACATACAGAAAGCACTAATAGTAAACATGTGTTTAAATTTGTGATATTGAGTGTTGTTTTCCCTGGACTTTGTGGAGGTGATATAGTGTTGTTTTCCCTGGACTTTGTGGAGGTGATATAGTGTTACAAATAGAAAATGAGGAAAATAAATGGATAGTACACTTCAAATCACATCAACCACCAGGATTAAATGACATTGTCAGTATTAAAACTGTTTTGAAAGTTTTAAGTAACAAAGTTACATAGTTTTTAAATGTTCATATTTTTTATATGTAATTTTTATAAATAACTAGTGTTCTAAGTATATACCTTTAAATTAAATGCTTAATTGTTTCATTGTGATAAACATGTGAATAACTTTTTATATTTAAACCATGTAGATGCTTAATGGTTGTCATTGCCTAAGGAAGCGTATTTTATACATGAAAGTGTATGTACACTAGCAACAACTGGATTAAAGCCTTTCTATTTTTATAAGCCTCGTGGTTTCCTGAGTTTTCTATTTTTGTGGTGAGCTATGTGTCCTGTGGTTTGTGCTGTGTTGTGGTGGTCGAGTGCATTTCTGTCTTGGAGGTCTCTACTGTTTGGGTAAATTTCTACTGAGAGCCTGCTGATGGCACTTAGGTGTGCTACAATAACTGCTACAAAAACCTGTTGAAGTGCAAAGTGATTAGGCTATCTTAAGTGCAAGAGAGAAAAGCTAGCAAGATCTAAGGGAAAAACTGAAGAGCAGACTTTCTGGCACCAATAACAGTTTGCCTCAGCTTGGCGTAGCAGTGCAGAGCTTAAACAAGTCCAAACCCGTGGAAACGCGGGCTTTTAAACCAGAAAGCTGAAAGGGATGGAAAAACTGTCCAAACGACCAATAAATTACAATTTCTGGACCAGAAACTACTTCTCTTGTGGTAGATATGTTACCTAGTGCTCACCACTCCCACTGACAAGCTAGAAGGCTTCCCTCCACTACAGAAAGGCTTGGGGAAATTACAAGCTTACAAACAGTCTAGATACAGCAAATTTGTATCTGGACTAGACTAGTTACAGGAAAGTCAGGAAACAAATGCAAACGTGGGCTTTTAAACCAGAAAGATGAAAGGGATGAAAAAGCTGCCCAAATGGACAATAAACTACAATTTCTGGGCCAGAAACCACTCCTCTCGTGGTAGATAGGCTACCTAGTGCTTACCACTCCCACTGATAAGCTAAAAGGCTTCCCTCCAACATAGAAAGGCTTGGGGGGGCTCAGAAGCTTACAAACAGCCCTGGTTACAGCAAATATGTGCCTGGACTATACTAGTTACAGGTGCCTGGAATATACTAGTTACAGGAAAGGCAGGAAACATTTTTTTTACAGAAAAGCAACTAAAACAGCAGTAAAAACAATTCAAATGCAGTGCAAGCTAGCACACTTGAGTGTGCAGCAATATTAAAGCAAATACAGTTTAAATAAATGCAATTCAATTTAAAAAATGACTAAAAACAAGTGCAGAGGGCAGTAAATTGGGGAATGATCAAGATGGAGGCACTCAGAGTATCAGAAAACAATGCCAGCAAATATATAAATAATTCAGTCAAGCAAAAATTAAGACAATGCAGAACTCTGAACAGTTAAAAAGTGCCAAAAAATATACTTATCAGCTCTATATTTCCAGATTGTTTGAAAAGCACACTCAGTCAGAACACAAGGAGATTCTAGCAATGGTAGATTCTAGCAAAGTGTTTTTTTTTTTTTACTGGATGTAATTAAGTCAATTAATGAAAGTGCTTATTCAAATAAAGCTCCTTTGAGAAACATTACTAAGAGAAGAAGCATTCTTTAAAACTTTTTTTATTACTTCTACTTCTAACTCATTAGTTTGCTTACCAAGGGACCTAACACAATCAACTGCTGAAACTCTCTTAGAGGCCTTCTTTGATCTCAAGCTAATCCCCTTAGTTTTCTGTAAGCAGAGAAAGTGGTGCTGCTTTGCAGACAACATAACCTAGTACCAAACAAATGTAGTTTTCCAGCCTTAAGGTAGTGAACACTTTCCTTATGGAGGAACAAAATAAAATAGGGAAAATTAATTGTGCAGAAAAGCACAATTGTGTAAGCTGGACTTACCCATAACAACAGATGATCCATTTCTTCACTGCTACAGTAGCCTATGTGTTGCATCCATTGAAAGGCTAAAGCAACTTGCCATCTTCCAAAAGCTTTCATCCCCTTCAGCACTGTCACTCTGGCTGCCTATACAAGCAAAGCCCTTTTTGGAAGGAGCTATATAAGCAGCCAGAGTAACTAAAAATCTCCAGAACTTTCCTGCCCCTAATCAAAAATGGGAAGTTCATCCTGAACTTAACCAAGATATAAACAACAAAATTTAACTATCTATCCCATTAAAACTATATACAACAGAGGGGGATGGTGAGTGCGTGTGTGGCAACTGCAGCAGTGAAGAATTTGAGTATCTATTGTTATGGGTAAGTGCAACCTATCACAACTGCATTATGTTCATCATTCTCACTGCTTAAGTAGCCTGTGGGCAGACAACCATAACTTATCTAACCTGGGAGGAGCAAGGATAAAGGTCCAGGAGCCCCTAGAGAAGTGTCCTAACAAAGCTTGCTCTGGACCTTGAAAAAGAGTCCAGTCTGTAGTGCTTTGAAAATGCATGAATAGAGGACTAAGTTGCTGCATCTAGAATACTACCAGAGTCTACTTTTTCCAGTATGACACTGTAGAAGCTAAAGCCCTTGTAGAATGTGCCTTAACACTCTCTGGAAGGGATTTGTGATGGTGAGAGTAACAAAGCACAATAGCAGAAGACAACCACTAGAAAACAGTCTGTTTAGACATGAGGTGACACTTCTTGCTCTGAGAATAGGAAATAAGTAGCTGACTAGCTTTCCTGAAGGACTTAATTCGGTCAAGATAGTACCTGAGTCACCTATGCACATTTAGAGCATGTGGAATCTTTTCTTCCCTGTTTTTAGGATCTGTATGAAGAATAGGGAGACTGATGGCCTTGTTCAATGTAAAACTACCCTGGTCATAAAAATGGGTTTGTATGTAGAGTGACCCTGGCTTTGTGAAATATCAGAAAGGGTTCTCCCTCCATGAGAGTTTGCAACTCAGATATTCTTCTTGCAGATGTCAGAACAATAAGAAAAGCAATTTTCCAAGTGATGAATCTTATTTCAACCAGATAGGCAGGTTTAAAAGGTGACATAGTCAATTTCTCTAGCACAAAATAGAGAGGAGGAACCTATCTACAATGAGGTTGCAGGAGTAAACCTTGTAGAAACTGTTTCACTATAAACAGTGAGGAAAGAATAAGATTCAAGGGCAGAAATGCTGAAATGGCCTCAAGATGAACATTTATAGAGGAATACAAGACTCCAGAGGACAGTAATTCACACACACATTTAAACATCAATGGTACAAAATCCCAAATTTGTACCACATCATTGGTTAGGCACCAACTAGAAAATCTGTTCCACTTGCCAATATATGACTTATTAGTCCTTCAGTACCTGCAGCATGTCCTTGTGAAAGAGGTGCCTAAAAGGTGTCAGAATTTAATCATCTTGGTAGTTAGCTGACATTGTTTGCTGGAGGGATTTATCAAACTCTCCTTGTCTTGAGTAATTAGATTCCGTCTGTATAGTAACTGCCCTGGCCAGTTCCATAGGAATGGATAACTAATTTTGCCTGGGCCAAAAGGGAGTCATCACAATGACTTCTAAAGAGTCTTTTTGACTCTTCAGAATTACTCTGGTAATCACTGAAGTGGTGGAAATGCATAAAGGAACATCCCTGACCAGGGAAATGATAAGAGCATCTGTTCTTCACCCCTCCTTACAAGGAGTCCTGGAATATAATTTACTTAGTTGACTTTTCTAAAAGGAGGTGAGTGGATCTACCTGAGGTGTCCCCTACATCTGGATGAGTTCCTGGAAGATATTGAATTTTCACTCACAACAGTCTGCCCAGGACCAGCTTAGTTTCTCTGCCACTATGTTTTGTTCTGATGGCATGTAAGACCCCTGAAGAGTTAAGGAGTGGTGAAAAGCTAACTCTCAAGTTATCCCTGTCAATCCATACAGTGGGTATGACCAGATGCCCTCTTTGTATTGTGCTATATCACTGTGGTGTTGTCTATTATGATCTGAAGAGGAATAACAGCCAACATTCTTTTTATATTGATGTGCTTTGGTGTGTCTAAACTGTCCCATAATCTTCCACCTTTACCTCCTTTGAAACTGCTCCAAAAACAAAATCTCAGGAATCAGTTAATACAGATTGTTTCAGTGTGGCTGATAAAAAAGGGAGACCTGCACTGTGAGCCATCTGATCCCTCCACCAAAGCAGTTCTGACTTTATAAAGCCCAAGATTGAAATTTGAAATTCTACAGGATAAAAATGTTGGGTCTGCATGACTTTGCTGTACACTGCATCTTTCTGATATGTAGACTGGCAAAAGGAATCATGCGAATTACAAAAGCCATGAGGTCTGGAATCCTGAGAAATTCTCCAGCAGTAGATTAAGACTGACAAGAAAAATTCAGGAACACTTCCAGATATAAATCCACCTCCTCTTGAGAAAGGAAAGTCTTTTGCATGACAGTTCTATTACACAACCTAGAAACACACTCTTTGAGACAGAGTGAGGGAGGATTTTTTTATATATTTATCGGGAATCTCAAATGGTTTTGGAGAGAACATACCTTTGTTAGGGACTCCTGACATCTGGGAAAAGACTATGCACAGATAAGCAAGTCATCTAAGATTAGGAAAAATATGGATACCCAGCATTCTGTATTGGACCACCACTGGGGCCAGACACTTTGTATACACTCTTGGTGCAGTGGACAGCCCAAAGAGTAATGCAGAGACATGATAACGTGACCCAATACAAAAAAAAAAAAAAAAAAATCTTAGAAATCTCTTGAAGTTGTTTGATATGGGAATGTGATGGTAAGCATCTCTGAAGTCTGTGGTTACTACAACACTCTGAGCTGGGACCAGAGCTAACACCATTTGAAGGGTCAACATCTTAAATTTTGGAATCTTCAGAAAAGATTGAGAAAAGGCAGATCCAAAACTGGTCTCCCAAGAGTGCTTCTTTGGAACCAGAAGCATTCTGATGTAAAATCCCTTTCCTATTTGTTCTGCAGGAACATGTTCTATGACTTCTGTTTCTAACTTGTGCAGGAGCACTTGGAGGAAACAACTCTGTTTGACTGGGAGGGTGGGATAATTCCACTGAAAGGATAGTGTTTCTATCCACTACTAGCTGTAACCCTCCTGGATCACCTTCAAAACCCATTGTCTGACACCATCTCTTGCCATGAGGTACCACTGAAGGTCAGATTCTGTGAAAGGGGAATAGATGCTGGGGCAGGAAGGGGAGGGAAGATGACAACATTTTTGGCAGAGTCATTCTGAGGCGGTACCTGACCATTACTTGAAAAAAAAAACTCTTTGTTTCTTGAGATTGTTAATGATCCTCTCCTGCTATTTTTCTTTGATGCCTACCTCTTAGCAGGAGGAACCACCTGTTTGCTTTTTTTAAAGGGAGTACAGGGTATGGAAGGGAAAAAGCTGGGGATCTGAAAAATCCTAGAAACTCCCCTGCATTAATTTAAGTCTCTCATCCCATTGCTTAAAGACCTGCAGAGCAGAAGGCCCATGTAAAACCTCCCTGTGAAGTGGGGAATGCAAAATGCCAGACTTTAAATAAACTGAAAGCTTTTGATTACATACCCAAAACAATTCTTCTCAAGAATGTAGCCAAAGCAGAAGCCATGGAAACAATACCATCACAATCATACACACTTTTTAAGGCATGTTTAGTAACTTGAGACAGGTTAGAAAGAATATTATTCAAATAACTCCTACCTTCAGGTATTTGGGGAAACAGATAATTCTCTCAAACTATTGGCACATGTTGGCATAAACTTCCACATGTAGCCCTGGTAATTAACTAAAGGCTATGTCAGAGGAAGAAAAAAATCTCTCAACCAGTCTGTCCAGTACCTTACGCTCTTTATCCCCAGGAACTGATTTGGGGTGGTAAAGAGACTGTTCGCATCAGAAGCAGTATGACAAATAGCAGACGGATGTGCTCTAAGATGAGAAAAGAGACATTTGTTAGTTTGAAAGACTTTATACAGTTTAACTGCCTTTTTATGTACTGATGGCTGGGAATCAGGAGAGTTGTAGGTAGCACTGAAAGCACGCTTCAAGACTGGCAGAATGGGAGGAGTGGGTAGAGTACGTTTTGATTCTTGTTCTAATAAATCACAGTATCTTCCCAATTCAGATGGAAAATCCACCTGATTGGTGAAAACATCTCCTTTAGTCTAGAGACAGTTTCAGAAAAGGAGAAAGCCTGCACTTGTAAAATTTCATTGTCACTGTCTAATACGTCAGAGTCTTGGATTACAGAAACCTCAGGTGATACCCTGTCTCAGCAAAATTATTAACTTTCTGTTTCTTTTTTCTTGGAACATTCTTGGAGGAAGACTGAGAAGGGGATGGCATATCATTCTGAGCAAGAGGTCTCTTTCTCAGCCACCTAAGAAGACCCTCCTAAGGTGTGTTCCACACCTAAAATGGATGGTTCTACCATGCCTACATCATACAATGGAACAGCCAAAGAGGACGTGTCTGACTCCTGGTCCGCAGTGGCAGGCAAAATACACCAGAGGAATTCAAGGAAACAGGTAAGTAGTCTGAGGAACCAGCAATGGCCACTGCAGTCACTCCCCATCAGTGGAGGAAGTCTGAGCCCATGCTAAAGGCAAGGGCTTGTGCTTTAACTTTTTTTTTTTTTTTTTTGTAGGTATGTTAAGAGAAGAACCAGCAGTAACCGAGGAAGAAAAAATTCTATTCAAAAGGAAGCCCTAGGTTGGCAGCTGTCCCGGAGAAGTTTCAGGCTGCATCTGCATAAGGTGATAAGAAAGTACTGAAGATTTTTAGTCGCTCTGTCTGCTTATATAGCTGCTTCCAAAACGGGAGACTTTAGGGTTAATTAAAAAGTGCACCTTAAAGACAGTGGGGCAGTTTCAAAAGGGTGGTGAAGAAGGAAATTGGGACTAAACAGAGAAAAATCAAAGTAAGCGAGAATTAACAGAAAAGTGCCAGTGCCTCAAAAGGTTGCGCCCACAACCCTGAAATCAGAAGACTGAGGGATCTGCTCCCTATCAGGTGTAGGTACCCCTACTGTTTTTAGCTAGGATATGTAAATTGCACTGTTGCATATGTTTTGAAACACTGTATTAGTTTTTTACAGTATGTATTTATGCTAACTGCACATATGCTAAATGTCAGATTTAACTTGCTAACAGATTATTTAAAAAGGGTTGGTGTTTTGGATCTGCAGATTTTGATGATGTCACTATTTTGACAAAAGTGCTTAACCTGCGAAGAAAGATTTCTGTTGGAACCTGCAGTCACTGGTGTTCTTCAGTGCCATTTTTTTGTTTTAGAGTTCCATTTTTCCCCCACAAGGCTTTTATAGTTCTGTTTTTTTTTTTTTTTTTTGCTGGTTAGTATGTACTCCTGTTCCAATACTGTTACCGCACTTCAGAGTTGTCATCTTAAAAGTGACATGTTAAATCAAGGTCCTATCTTCTTAATCTAGTCAACAAGCAAGTGGAAGTTATCGATTAAACATTATATAGAACTTGAGCATTTTCAGAATTGCCCCAACTCTTACCACAAGGGGTCAGACGTTCAGTGGAATCTACCTAATTAAAAAGGCAATAAAGCAAGCATTTCTACTTAAATTTTACATTTGTAGAAAAAGAAAAGGAAAAAAACAACAACAACAAACTCAAAGGGTTTGAACAATTTAGAGTAATGACGGAAAACAAGTGAATGGATTGCCAGACACCCCACAATGTAAGACCAAGGAAACAAATGCCCACAGTGAAAGGAAAGGGGGAAATATGTGACTGTAAAGGAGCCTACAATACCTCAGGTTATTGATTTTAAATGAAATTCAGAACTGTACCCAAATGAATGCAAAGAGGTTTAGTTGTGAAGTGTGAAAACCTGCTTCACTGTAAAAGTAAATGGCTGACACTCTTACAGAATGTGAACTGAAGTAGCAGAGAACAGATCAATGGAAAACATTATGCAATCACAGAACAGGTATAAGCCTTGTTACACAGAATGCAGGGACACAAAAGGGCTATCAAATATGACAAGTTCTCCAAAGAATGAGTGGATACAAAATGCCTTTGAAGACTACATAAATAACATGCATACACTTCTGTTAAAGGTTGCACGCATATAGTGCATGTATTCAAAATTTGTATGACCTCTTGCTGTTTGCAGCTTTACCTAAGCAGAATATCACTAGCAGCTTCAAACTTATCCTTAATGATAACCCATGATGTGAAAATCATTACCTGAGACCCCACAACTGGATTCGTGAGAAGAATGTCGCTGTCTGATAGAAGATTTTTTATAAACAACATGAGGGTGTCCTGTGTCATAATTGGCATCACTTGAGTTTTCTGGTGAGTGTTTTAAAGGCTCAATCAAGTACTCTTCATCATCAGTTGCAATAACACCGTGCTTATGAAAAAAGAAAAATAGTGTACATTGAAATGCAAAATAAATACATTAAATAAATATATAATTAGCATAGACCACAACTAGTTCTGTATGATCTGCTGTATGCACTGCAGATGTAACCTGAATCAAGTTATTTCCATTATTTCAAAGTTATAGCATTAAAGCATACCTCACAAGATTTATAACTGCCAAACACGTTTTTAGCTAGTAAAAAATACTGCATAAAGCTAAACACCTTAGACTAGAGGTAGTCTAACAAATAAACATAAATAACTGAGTTCAGACATTCTGATTCCTCCCAAAGAAATCATAATTTATAATGCAGATATTATTTTACACATTATTTTCATTATTTTACATTAATTTCTAATCAGGGTGACATACCTCTGGATATAATTAATGTATTAAAAACTGAGCATAAAAATCCAAACGGAGGCTCTGATCAAAAATTTACCAAAACAGCAGAGGCCACCAAAGCAGACACCCAAACAGCTACCACCTCACGACCCAACACATGCAACACATAGACCACACAGTCAGAGTGTCAAACAGTCACAGCCCTTAAGGCCAAACAAAATGCCAGACACACTTGTCATTGGTGATTCCATAGTCAGACACACTGGCGTCCCGCTCACCAGACTGAGTAAGGAGAAGGTCACAGTAAGCTGCCTGTCGGGCGCTAGAATCCGCCACATAACGCAAGCACTCAGGTCTCTCAACAGCAGGTACAAGTACGACTCAGTCATTGTCCACGCTGGTGTCAACGACCTGAGACGTACCTCCTTGGACTACATGAAAAGGGACGTCGAGGAGCTCTCTGATTATGTAGCCCAGGCAGGTATGACCCTGACCTTGAGCAGTATCCTACCTTCACCTAGAATGATGCCACAATACAGTGATAAGATGATCAGCTTTAATAATTGGCTTAAATTCTGGTGTCATTCAAAGGGGATCCAATGTCTGTCTGCCTGGGATGACATGCTGGACAAGCCACGCTGCTTCGCAAGGGACGGCTTGCACCTGTCACCCGTGGCCTCCCCGATATCGGCAAACGCTCTTGCCACCCCCATAGTGCCTTTATTAGGCAAGGCTCAAATTCTAAACCTACAACCCTAGAACACCCAAAAGGAAAAAAACTAAGGGTAATGCTGCTCAATGTCAGAAGTCTCAATCTCAAGATGCACGCACTCGAGGCCCTTCTCAATATGGAGAACATCGATGTCTGTGCTGTGACAGAAACCTGGTTCAAGGCTCCTGAGAGCACCCCAGCACTAACAGGTTTCACCTCATATCATACGTTCCGGCCCCAAAATCCGGACAACACCAAGAAAGGAGGGGTGTCCATATTCATAAAGGACACCCACACCTCAAGGTTGGTGGCAACGCACGATGCATCGGAGACCATCCAGGTGCAATTAACCATAGGCAAGACTGCTCTGCAATTTGTAGCATGTTACAGGCCACCCTCTCAAACTCAGGAACCTCACATGGCCTTCCTGAAAACATTGGAGGATAAATGTATCTCCAAACACCATCATACTAGGTGACTTCAACTACCCTAATATAGACTGGGAACACTACTCAAGCCCGAACACTCTAACCCAAAGATTCCTGGAGTTCATAAACTCAAATGCCATGGAACAACTAGTCACCATCCCCACAAGAGGTGAAAACATACTTGCTCTCATCATCACGAACATGGGATCAAAATGTTCAACACCGGAAGTATACCCCTCACTGGTGAGATCAGATCATAAACTAATCTCGCTGGAGGTCCTCATCCGCCCCCACCTGAAACAAAAGAGACCACAGTGAAAAACTTCTCAAAAGCCGATTTCACACTTCTAAAAACTAGTGTGGTCTCCTTTAAGGCCCCTGAGCCAGTGGTAAACATTACTCAAACCGCTGAATCACTTACAAATGCCTTCTACCAGCACCTACAGGACTGCATGGATCAGGCAATCCCAAACAAAACTAAGACTCTCTGTACCAAAGGCAAGCGTCCAGTCTGGTGGACCCCAGCCATAAACAAGCTCTACAACAAAAGGAGGAAGCTACTACAAGATAGAGCAAAATCCTTGAAAGGTAAGACACCTTTGATCATTATAAGTAAAAACTAAGAGCTCTCATAAAATCATCCAAGGCAAATTTTGAGAGAAAAATCGCCAAGGACTCTAAAGACAATCATAAGGCCTTCTTTAGCTATGTTAGAAACCTAGGAGGAAACTCCCAGATATGCTCAGAATTAGTTCAAAATGATGTGAAAATTACTGAACCTACACACATTGCTAACATACTGGCTGACAGGTTCAGTGCAAACTTCTCCCTCCCCCAAAGGAGAGATATCTATTCCAGAGGATTGTAGCCCCCAAACATCTCCAACGCCCAGGTGAGAACTGCCCTCACTAAGGCAAAAACACAGCATCCATGGGACCGGATGGTGTCCCCGGCTGTGTGCTTCATGAACTCAACGAGGAATTAAACCCACAGTTAGGACAGCTGTTTAATCTTAGCCTCACCTCAGGATACGTACCCAAGGAGTGGCGCCTGGCGACTGTGGTCCCACTTCATAAGGCGGTGCCTCCACAGACCCTGGAAATTACCGCCCCATTAGCTTGACAAGCCTTATCTGCAAAGCCATGGAGAGGATCATAATGGAACTCATAAATAAAGACATAGGGAACTTGCAGACTTTGGATCCAACCCAGTTTGGCTTTGTCAAAGGCAGATCCTGCCTCTTAAACTTGGTTGACTTTTTCGAGACAGTCACCAAGGCCATTGATGAGGGAAAGGCAGTCCATACAGCCTACCTCGACCTGGCAAAGGCCTTGACACAATACCCCACTCAGGTATCATCGAAAAACTCATCAGCTTGAATGTAAACCCATACATCACAAGATGGGTTGCAAACTGGCTAAGCGACAGAACCCACAGGGTCAGAGTTGCTGGAGCCATGTCAGACTCAAAGCCTGTCACAAGTGGTGTCCCACAGGGCTCAGTCCTGGGTCCACTCTTGTTCGGCATCTACTTTTCTGAAGTACAAGCAAACACAGGAGGGTTATGGCTGACAAAGTTTGCAGATGACTGCAAACTGGGCGCCATAGTCGAAAACACATCTGACACAGATATCCTCTAGAAGGGCCTCACAGAAACGGATAACTGGTGCCAGAGCCATGGCCTGAAGTTAAACGCCAAAAAATGCATAGTCATACCCTTCGGGAAAAACAAGGTTACCCCTAGCTACCATAT